>NC_056726.1:1000407458-1000447257 GCF_019279795.1 Protopterus annectens | reverse complement strand
TATGATATCATACCTAGCTGTGTATCTGTACAATATGTAATGTAACATCGTATGCAAGGCATGTATACACACATGCCGCATACTATAGTATGCTACTCTGTGTATGCACACATGTGCATACTCCATAGTATATCCTATTGTACTGGCGAATGTGTTAACATGCACATTGCACCCTGTAGCTGTCATACAGGCATGGATAATGATCATACTGCTGTGTCACCCCTATATAAGTACCCCTGGCGTTCCGCTCAGACAGCAGGTCGTTGCAGGTGAGACAGTTATAAGCATTAGGCATGTTAATGCACAGATCTATTCGCCATGTGGCCAGTTAACACATGTACACATGATGTATGGTCTGGTCACAATATACAGGTCGCATCTGCAATCCATCACAATGGCTACCCATGTGCAATACTTACAAACTAAGTGAAACACTGACATGAAACCTCAGAAACTGTCATTACTGGATGTGTGGACAGCTGTGCATACAATGGTGGATGTATTGTTCAATGTAGGAACATGCACTACACATCAGAACTAAACATGTGGGGTACACAAACAGTACTACACAGTGAGCTGGAGTATGGGCAGCCCACAGGATTCACCATTGTGGATTATGCCCCTACTATGAGTGCACACATTGTGATGTGCCATCTGACATGTCCATGACATGTAGTGGGCTGGCTGGAAAATTGTCTCATTATCCCATAAAACATACCCCACAAACCAAACCTACAACCCTTTGTCTGCATAACCCTGTGGACAGTGGAATATATGACATCTATGGGTGTACGTCATATGGGACAACACAGACATGTGAGATAGACGGCCATCATAACCGTCTGGCCAACACATGTTCACATATGGCCATGGAGGATGGCCAGACATGTAGCAACACACAGTAGATGTGATGTGCTTGTGTGTACACCCTGTTGTACATTGGCTACACATGGTCCAACTATATCCTTTGTTGAATGGTTATATTGCAGATGTGGAACACTGGACATCCTACAGGCCTGTGCACAGCTTGTGGAAGTGTAACATCATTTGACCACATAAGATGTGTTGAACATCAAGACTGTGTCACAGCATGACAGTAGTCACCTGTACAGCATCCACATACATACACAGACAACCACATCAGGCCACAGATACAATATATTTCCCTTGTTGCTGTTGGACATCACTGTCAGCCGTGCACTTTGTGTGTGTGGTACACAAATGTCATGTGGTGTGTATTGACAAGTCTACCATGTGTGGACATGGTTGCGAGGCAGCTAATATATGTTTGCAGATGTGCAGGGGTGTCATTCATATGGCCTTCAGTGACCTGTGTCACACATTCCACATCATGGTTTAGTGTGTATACACCTCAGCGACGTGGGTCACAATCCACAGTATATATGTATTGTGTATGCACACAGTCATGGCTATGCACTGTGTCTGTAATTCACACTGTATAGCAATAGAGACGACTCATGATTCCATGCAATGGCACTGTGTCTGTACTTCACATTATATAGCAATATAGACACCACATAATACCCTGCAGTGGTCATGCACATCTGCTAAATGTGCATCTTATCTGTAGGGCGGACAGACACTGCAATGTGACACCATTACCCCACTGTATATGTGACAGGACACCATTGTGTTAAACATGTATGCATGTCAATGCACACGTCAGCAGATTACACATCATACTACATGTTAATGTCATATGCCACACATCAGCCATGTGTATGGTTAACCTGTGCTGGCCCACATGGTGTAACTCAGGGATGCATGCTTACTACCATGATTGTGTGAAATGCATGGCTTCTGCTATGACACATGCATGCTGTTCTGTGCAACCCAGGGATGTATGATAACTACCACTATTATTGTCTGAGCTGCATGCCATCTGCTGTATCACATGCATGTTGCATGCCTTCTGTCAAATCACATGCATGGTGTGTGTCTGTGTGTGTCTGTGTGTGTGTCTGTCTGTGTGTGTGTGTCTGTCTGTGTGTGTGTGTCTGTCTGTGTGTCTGTGTGTATGTGTGTGTGTGTCTGTGTGTGTGTGTGTCTGTGTGTGTGTCCATATTGTAATGGAGAGTCTTTGTTTGCCCTCACAGGTGATGTAGGTGTGTTACGCTCCTGTGGTCCATCTGATGTTAGTGTCCCCACAGACTCTAGCAGTGATGATGAACATATGCTTGAGGCACAGGCAGGGTTGTCAGGGGCTGAATCTGTGCCATTGGTTGCCATTCCACCTATATCCCCCTCATCCCCGCACACAGATCTCATGCCAACACATACCCCATCACCAGTGGCCATAGAGTAAGGACAGTTGGCATGTGGTAGCCTGGAATAGGAAAGTGTGGTGGCTACGGAAGGTGTGCATTCACACCATGGTGTCAGGCAAATGACTGGAGATGGGCCACTCACAGGAGGACCTCTGGCCGACATGCCCCTGCAGGACACAACGCAGCAGCTGGTGTCACCAGATGTATGTTTCAGGCTGTAATGGCGGCACAGGTACTTGCTGAATGGCAGAACAGAGAAGGGCAGAGGCTTCAGAGGGCTGCTATCCGTTCTTTAAACAACAACATCCAGGCATTGGCAAATGCTCAACAGCAGATTGCTGAGGTTTTGGACAGACGATTGGGTGACATGGTTGGAATCATTGACTGTGGCATGACAATCCGTGAGCTTGAGCTGTCTGTGCTGGAACATCTGGTAGGAGTGAGGCATATGGCACGTGGAAGTAGGCCAGCTACGTCACCTGGTGCAGGTCTACATAAATGAGCTACCTCACATGCCTGCTCCCATAGTGGCGGTAGCAGCAACAGTGCAGCTTGTGCTGCGCTGTCCCACACCAGGACAAAGCAGGCCACGTGCACATGGCCCTGGATGGTCCCAACGGGGACATGGTTCCAGTGGACATGTGTCATTGGACAGTACCCAATCTGCACCTCTGCCTGGTAGTGCCCGTGCACCCCCTGGAAGGCACAGGTCATGTGGCCGTGGCCGGACACCGTGAGCTGTAAAACTTGGTCTTTACAGTCTGGAGCTGTCAATAATTCCCCTGTGTAGGCCAGACACATGGCAGAACTGTGTGCACACATACACGCACATAACAGAAACATCTGTAGGGCACCGCAACACTCACATGCATAACAACCACACATGGCCAATTAGATCACAGGCCCTAACCCACACACATGATGTCATCCACTGGTGCAGCCTAGGCCCCTGGCAAACATTATCACCCTGTGCATATGATGATACCTATGCCGCATCCCTGTCATCCACACCATTGCTGCAGGGACATGCTCATATAGTCTGATGCACAGGGTGAACAGAATAGGGAGATAAATGTAGATTACAATTGTTGTGTACTGTTGACACGCAGCAGACATACCATGTAGTACAGGTTTAGAATGCATTGTTTTCTGTTCACAGTATGTGTCTTGGTAACAACAGTAACAGCATGTTGGTAATGATGTCCTGCTTCCCTCCTTCAGGTGTAACTGCATGTGCCATTGACTGCCAGTGTTTGCAGTTTCCCATGTGTAAATGTGGACTACTCACAGGTATGTATGGCAATACCAGCATGCTATTCGTAGCTTCAACCTCACTGTTAGTAAGGCTGACATTCCAAAGATGTCTACACATCTACTGCTCCAGGAGCATGGGAGCTGTGTACTAAGCTACAGTGGCTAGAGATGTGACATCCATACCGGGTGACATCACAGGTACAGTTACATGGGGCGGGGAGTTTACATAGTGGTCTAGCTGATGACAAGGGTACAGGCTAGTTGATAGCTCTTGAGGCCTCACTGTGTAGCAGTAATACACATTCACATTACAGGATGAGAACACACACACACAGGTATTCACACACATGTATTCAGACACACAGTAACACGCCCACACTCACGGGGTCAATGACACTGTAACACACACACACACACACACACACACACACACACACACACACACACACACACACACACACACACACACACACACACACACACACACACACTTGATATTGTTGAGGTGAGGACCCCTGCCTATGTGGTAATCACCATTACAGTACTGTGCACCCACATGATGCTACACAGAGAATACACATGTACAGGTAGTCAGTAATGCCTAAGATCGACGGCATCAACAGGGTAGTAGACTGCATCACCTGGAGGGGTTAGGAGTCCTATCTGTTCACTATGGTAACATACATCTTCACTCCATGGACCAGACAGCCATACATACATACACACACATACTGTGGAGTCCACAATTGATTGCACCTATGTCATGCACATACAGATAGCTTACATGTGTGTGATACACACCCCACCCCTGCCTATGTCTTGCTTTGTACACTGCAGTATGTACAGATCTCTACAACAGTGTACAGGAGTGTGAGTAACAATTGGGATGTATTCTCCACCATACGTGACATATATGGACACATAAGCAAACACACATGGCAGTACTGTAAATCAAACACCTGCTACCTTATGATACGTATGACAGATATGCAGCAGTATTGGCTGCATTACAATGTGTACTGACGTGACCTTTGGCAATTGTGCTGATATATGCAAACGGGAGGTCTTAAGTGTTACAGGTGTCAAGTGATTTACCGTCAGTGACACCCTGACCGCTGTGTAGGTTGTATGTGTTCCCCTTCAATTAACAGAAACATAGCTTAGTGTTTGCACATGTTATTGTAGGATGCCTTGTGACACACCTGTGAGTTGTCTTCAGCAAACATCCATCTGCAAAGATGGCCCACCACTTAGTTATGTCCACACATCCATCCATACCTGATTTACATCCTACAGTACTGTCAGTATATCACCATATACAGATGGCAATGATGGGGCTGCATTGCAGCTGCATGTTGTAGTAAGACACACGTCACCTGCAAACATCACCTACTGCACACGGATGGTAGCTGAACACACACCACTACATGTACATGTGTGTAGGTCTTACATTCCTGTCATTTAGCCATGTTTGTAGGCATTACAATTTGTGGACATGTGTGAAGACATACATAACACATGGACTGTTGTATGATATGATAGTTGTCATGGGTAACCAGTACAGAAGGAATGTTAACTCAGTCAACATTGATATCACACCTTATGTACTGTTAGCATTCAACAGCCATGGACCTATCTTCCATGTGCATGTGTGTAATTGCTGTAGCTACCTGTCTGCACGAAGGTCAGAAACAGCTATGCTATGTACATATGTGTTGTTTGTGTGTGTGTGTGTGTGTGTGTGTGTGTGTGTGTGTGTGTGTGTGTGTGGCATGTACATATCCACGGCAGGTACATGTATGTTATATCCAAATATGAGGGTGTTTACTGGTGTACAGCAACATTCATCTGTTACTGCTGTATATGACCCAGGGCCCCTGTTATGTGTATAGCCTACCCGGTTACGAACTGTGGTATCATTGTATTGCATAACACATGATGCAACTGTGTCAATACATGGGTAGTCTTCACAGTTGATCTGCAGCTAGGTACAGTCCACTGTCCATGGGTCACATGGTGTTTTCCTAATATATGTTCTACCACATGTATGGATGTGTGTTGCTGGTCCAAGGACATGGTGATGTCTGAGGGCTACATCCTAGAATGCGGCTTCTGACACTGTGATCTGCACCCGACACATCTGTGATGCCTTTTAAGGGTGTACTGGTCAGTACATGTGAGTGGCCTTTATGTACATGAAGACACCACCAGCTGGAGCAGTCCATACCGGTGTTATGGCCCACATGTCTGTATCCCAGAAATACGGTGGTAGTGCTATTGTGCACAACTGAGCCTTCAGCCAGGTGTTCCTCACTGCACAGATGTCAGTATTCCCCATTGTTGGATCTACATTGGGCAGCTGTAATTACAAATGCTACACATCTAGCACTGTTTAGCATACACATACACTGCAGTTGTCCTCTAGGTGTCAGCGTGTTAAGCTGGTCTCAGGACATTCATCTATGAATGGCACTATATGGGCAAAATAGCCACTCCTGGCAGGACATCACCACAGATGGTAGTAGTGTGCCAGGTTTAAATTGGTACATCTAAGGTGATGGACAGTAGCAGATGTTGTGCAGAAGACTGGTGTCAGATATATGTAGTACAGTGTTCCTGCTAACAATGACAACTATCGACACCGGAGTCCATTACAATGTGTTGTTCATGTCTAACTGTATTAACATGGCCACTGTACCCTTCCGTGTTTAGAATCAGAGTGCATACAAAATAGCCCTGCGCTACTAAGTGTGTGAGCATGCCCAGTATAATGTTGTGTAGATGAACACATAGTGCATTTCAAACATCCGTGTGCTACTAAGTGTGTGAGCATGCCCAGTTTCACCTTGTGTCGGTTATGTGCCTCTATGTGTATGGGCATGGCCATTGTAACCCTGTATAGCGATAGTAGTCGTCCAGTCAACAGATAGCCATACCCCACTTCAGGATGGATTCCTACATTGAACACACAGGGTCATAGGTATGTACATCGTAACTGCCAGCATCCATGTCGATGTCTGCATTCCTAGAAGGTCATATTGACAGTCTTGAAAGGTGTAGTGTCTGTGGCATGGCTCGTATCTATGTAGTATTGTAATAGTGGTCCGTAGATAGGCAGTTGTCCTCTTCCCTCTACTGGCGTGTGTTTGTCTCCATCTGCCTGGGGACAGAAGTATGCTTTTAGACTGCTCACACTCCATACAATCTCTGTCGCCATCTTTGCCAATGCTGATGATGTCACCCACCTAGAAGTACACCTCTGGGAGTGTTGTGTCCCAGTAATCACGTTAACATGTTCTGTAACTGCGTAATGCTGTAGTGTGATGAGGTAGTTAGGTCTGTGTTCTAATCCTAGCAATGCCAAGTGTGTGTGTGTGCGTGTGTGTGTGTGTGTGTGTGTGTGTGTGTGTGTGTGTGTGTGTGTGTGTGTGTGTCTCCCCGTCTGCCTGGGGGCAGAATAATGCTTTTAGACTGCTCACACTCCATACAATCCCTATCGCTGACTTTTCCATTGCTGATGATGTCACCCACCTAGAAGTACACCTCTGTGAGTGCTGTGTCCCAGGAATCTCAGTAACGCGTTCTGTAACTGCATAATGTTTTAGTGTGATAAGGTCGTTAGGTCTGTGTTCTAATCTCAGTCATGCCAACTGTGTGTGTGTGTGTGTGTGTGTGTGTGTGTGTGTGTGTGTGTGTGTGTGTGTGTGTGTGTGTGTGTGTATGTGTGTGTGTGTGTGTGTGTGTGTGTGTGTGTGTGTCTCCGTCTGCCTGAGGACAAAATAAGGCTTTTAAACTGCTCACACTCCATACAATCCCTATTGCTGACTTTTCCATTGCTGATGATGTCACCAACCTAGAAGTACACCTCTGTGAGTGTTGCATCTCATTAATCTTGTTAGCGCATTCTATAACTACGTAATGCTGTAGTGTGGTAAGGTAGTTAGGTCTTTGTTCTAATCCCAGCCATGCCAACTGTGTGTGTGTGTGTGTGTGTATGTGTGTCTCCGTCTGCCTGGGGACAGAGTAATGCTTTTAGACTGCTCACACTCCATACAATCCCTATCGCCAACTTTTCCATTGCTGATGATGTCACCCACCTAGAAGTACACCTCTGGGGGTGTTGTGTCCCAGTAATCTCGGTAGCATGTTCTGTAACTGCGTAATGCTGTAGTGTGATAGAATAGACAGGTAGGTGTTGTATTCCAAGGCATAACAGGTGTGTGTGTTTGGCAGCCATATCCTATGTGTTCGTGTCTGTGAGGGCTAGCTCCAGGATGTGCTGAGGAGCGTGTTCTGTTGTTTTCCTATATAGTGGCCATAAATGTTACAATTGGCCAAGAGACTGGGTTGGCAAGACATACACATACATTCGGCAATAGGTCTGGTGAGGAATGTCAGCAGCCCTAATCTTACCCTTAATACAGTCTGAACCCATGTGATACACAGAAACACATTTGCCTTGATATTAACACCAGTACATAATGCAAGTGGCGCATGTGGTTTCCTTTTCATTCTTGTCTAATGCTTTGGTGTCACGTGGTCCACTGTTGAGAGAGATATATATTCTATATCTACGTATGTGTGTGTATATGTGTGTGTGTGTATATATACATATATATATATATATATATATATATATATATATATATATATATAGACATTAGCACGCATAAATCTACATGATGGAATACATGTCCTATACTGTTGAATGCCTGTGCTGGATGATCTGTACGTGATAAACTCAGATGTATGCATATCTGCCATTGCTTTGTGGTAAAGCACATTATCTGTGGTGTGCAGGGTCCCGGGTTCGAGCTGTGCAGAGACCGGTTGTTTTGTTGCTGGGAAGAACAAGGGACATTGAATACGGTGATAGTAAGGGGCTTTTAACCAGTTGTGTGTGGATCTGCGCGACAGTAAGCAGTGGTTATTTTTGGGGAGGCTCAGTATGGGTCACGTAACTATGCATTAGAAGACAATACTATGCAAACAAGGTGGAAAATAGTGAATCCTGTTTATCCCCAGGGTGTGATGCAGATCCCAAGAGTGTATGTGTATAGATAGCCGGGTGCAGGACTCGAATATAGGTGAAAGCATGGGGGGGTGTGTCAGGCATACTGTACGTACATTGGAGCCCTGTGTCTTGGGATTGCTCCTGGCTTAGCACGCCTAAGCTAGTGGTGTGTCTATACCTGCCTAGTGCAATTGGGAGGGACAACAGCAGTAAAAGTGTAGTCAAGGTGAACAAGCTGGGCAAACAGGGGATAATTATCACAATCAGCAGATTACAGGCCCAGCCTGGCCCAGAACAATATGATAAAGTGAGCAAGCACCACACCCTTGGGTTTTTCCACACCCTACACCACCAGTGTATACATGCGGGGAAATTTTACAAAATAATCCAACAAAATGAGCAGGGTTGCAGCAGGCAACATAGACCAACATGTGCAGGAGGCTAAGGGTGGTGAAGATGTGAATGTTGCTGAACAACCCTCAGTGTGGAGACAGAGAAGACTGTACAGACCCAGGGTAACCTACCAGGGGCTACATGAGCTGGAGATAGTGGTGCGCTATGGGGTGGACAGAGACCTCCTTCATCAGATTGTTGAACTGTGCCAGCCACACCTGACACATCGAACAGGCCGAGGGGAACCCATCCCAGTGGATACCAAGGTATGTGTAGGCCTAGGTATACTAGCCACAGGTACCTCCCAAAGCACAACTGGGTATATCATGGGGATCTCACAGGCATCTGCATCCAGAGTATTCCACCAGTTCCTGGATGCCATGTCACCAAATGCCAGTGAGCATGTACATTTCCTCAACACACATGTGGTGTTGACCAGCAATATGCGTCTCTTCCACCAAATGGCAGACTACCCTGGGGTAGTGGGTGCTATATCCTGCACATACGTATGCAACAAAGCACCACCCGATGAGCAGGGTAGGGCCTACATTAACCGCAGGGGCATCCCCTCCATCAACTGCCAGGTCATATGCGATTCCCAGGGCATTATACTGAATGTGTGTGCTGGCTGCCCTGGATGCTATGACGATTCCGATATATGGCATCTGATGCAGCTGTACCACAGCTTTACCAATATGGACATCCCCTATGGTCACCTAGTGGGGAATGCTGGGTACCCACTGGAGCTGTGGCTGATGACACCCATCAGAAATGCACACACACCTGAACTACGCCATAATGAGGCACACGCACAGGCAAGACATATTATTGAGTGTTTGTTTGGGATGCTCAGGTCACGGTCTGGACACATCCGGTGGAGCCTTGCAGTATTCTCCAGCTACATGCACCCAAATTGTTATGGTATGTGCTATGCTACACAATATGATCCTGCGGAAACAGCTGCAGCAGGAACAGCATGGGCAGGGCCACACAGCCCCCCACCAATGCCAAGGCCTGTACAGGCACAGAGTGACTCATAGGAGGAACAACCTGAGCTGGACCCAGTAGGCAGAAGGAGTCGTGCCCAGTATGACCTGGCCTTGGCAAAGAGGCAACTCATAGCATATGCACTGACACAGTAGGTACCCAGGGTATGTCACCCTCTCTGACTCGCACAGACAGTAAAAGGGATGCCAAACATGACACTACCTGTGCTCAGCCATGTATGGGAAGTGCACTGTGTGCATCCAACATAGGCAGCCCTCCAGCACCATCCTCAGGTCTGGCACACCCTCAAGGTAAGTCAATCAACCTACCAATTGGCAGTTGCATTAGAATGTGTTGTTACCTTAGCTATGGTATGGATGTGAGCATGCAATGGAATTTGGTGGCCGAATGTTAAGGCAGCAGACAGTACAAGTCCATAGTGGCACCATGACATCTGTATCGCATACCGGGGTGAGAATAGTAGCCAGTAGTACACAGTGTGTCATAAGCCACTGCGGGTAATGGGCTGAGCATCATGTGTGTCCATACAGCCCACAAAAGTCTCAACCATCTGGACAGGTGTAGACCAATACATACAAATGCTGTACTATGGCATCTGAATATGCCCAATGGATGACCCCCCCTACCACAGACCCACACAGACTACAGCAGGCCAGGCAGTAGGATGTAGGTTGTGAAGGCTAGGATGTCTGAAACTAATATATTGGAAATTAAAGCTAAGATCTGGACTACACTGGTGTGCCTCTAGCCAGCAAAATAGGTAGGTCTACACACTGAAATGGAGTACCTGACATACCAGTACAGTAGTAGCAAAAGTGTACAAGTGTCAGCTGTGCCCCCCTTCCAACGTACACATGTAACAGTCAGGTGTGCCCCCCCAGTGCTGTGTAGGAATGTGGATACAGTCGGATGTCCCCCCACGCTGTGCAGAAATGTAGCAACTGTCAATGCCACATGACCAATGGATACCCTGCAGACACAGCATGCCTCCTGTCAGTGTATAATGCAGAGGTCGGCACCACAGTACTGACTACCTGGACATGTAACACATGAGATACAGTTGGCCATACTGGGCATGCTCAAACACATGAAGGTATGACGGCAATGTCAGTCAACAACATGCGGAATGGTCATACTGGGCATGCTCACACAAGTAAACACAAGACGGCCAGGTCTGTAAACACCAGTGGTCCAGACATATCTGCCAGTACATTGCTATACTGTTGGATGACTGTGCTGTATGGTATGTGTGTGGTACTGTCTATTGTCTGTATATTTGTTGTGGTGTATTGGTAATTCACATTAGCTGTGTGCACAGGGTGTTGCTACCAACACTTGCAAAGGACGGTTATTTGTTTGCGGCCAGAACAAGCCCATTAGATATGGAGTGAGTAAGGCACATTGAAGCAGTTGGGAGCAGTTGTGCATAGGTTTGCGTGGTGTTAAGCACTGCTGACCACTGGTTACAGCTTCTTACACTTGGTTAAACTCCACATTTCTTTACCAGTGCAATACTCGCATACTGGTAGCCAAACATGCTTTCACCCACTCGCTCCCTCACTTGCACATGCACCGACATTGGTGCTTGCATGTGTCACTCACGCTGGGTGGGTACAATCCTCTGTGATGCCTATTACATCGGACTACATGACTACAGTATCGGGTATGGCTGACCATTAGGCGATGGCATGGCGTTTGACTGTACGGAATTGGCAGCCTGTCCAGTGAGTTAATGATTAACTGTTAATCATATTATATGTGTGTTCCTCATACAATCTGCTCCCATCTGGTTGATACATGGGAACCGATACTCTATAATGCAGATAAGTAAATGTGTTTTGGGACCTACATCCATTTTCCGGGTCTTGCTACCGCATACCTTTTGTAGGTTTGTCACCTTTTAAATTGGCCGACGTGAGAGTTTAGGATTAACACCTGTCCCACTTTGCATGGGACAGTCCCTCCTTAGGCGTATGTGTCATGCGAAAATAATCAAGACATAGTAAATGTCCTGATTGCAGGACAATAATATATTCTACATTTCTCTAATAGTTGCATGTAAAAGTTATTGTATATATGACACTTCTATATGTTATGTGAAGTAGCATAAGCAACTGGACTGCTACTAGACTAAGCTTTTATTTGTGCTAATATGTACAGTTCTGTACTATGCACAGCTGTAGGTATGTTCTGACCTGGTACGTCTGACATTTTTACGGAGCAGATCCCACTTTGACCATTTGGAAAGGTGGCAGCAAGGCAACACATACCCACAGCCAGTAGAAAATAGACTACTTCACCGGTTTGCATAAGTAAAGGTTATTCTTGTAGCATTATAGTTGCTAATACTGTTTCTTATAACATCTAGGTGTTTCAGATACAACACAATCGTTTTATGCAACCACTACAGACAATATATGGATTCTTTGCCCTAAATCACAGGCCATGTGCCATAATAACATTCATTTTGCAGGACACACTGCCCAAAGGGGAGTGTCCCTCACAAAGGTGAACAGGTGGTAACCCCGCTCACAAAGATGAACAGGTGGTAACCCCAACCTATTATGATATCATCTATCTAAGGTAGTCAGCGGAATATGCGCTTTCTGTCACTAGCAGACCTCACATACGAATGGGGGAGAATGAACACTGCATCAAGGACACTGCATAACACCCTCATGGACACATTTAGATGATTGGTACTATTAACCTGACACATTGACAGCCCCAGGGCATATGTATTCATTCAAATTTGTCGAGGTACATGCTGTTTATGACTCATACATGTTGTCATTAGTCATTACATGCATTCCGCCACCTGTCCACCTAATATCACTAGTTCTGGAAGGGTTTTGTAAGGACTGTGTTAGATTCTGATTCATAATCACAGACGTCCATGATAATCGGGTACAGTTCACTGATATAGTCCCTATGTGTTCCCCCAATGGTTTATGGACTATCCAGTAGATGTGCTCTTAAGGTTTGGGAGGTATGGGCATCTGCTATACCCACATAGGAATATTAATTACTTCCACGGGGTGGGCCCACTACATCTTTGCCAACCAACACCTGCACACTTAGGCCCATTATTGCATACTCATGATTCCCCTACCTGACACCCCTCTACAGCACTCATCCTTACTGTGAGCGCAGCTGGGGTATGAACACACCCCTACACACTGCCCACTCTCCCCATGTCGGGACACATGTCATACGTTTTGTCAACCCATGTATTATCAGACTTGCACAACCTACTGTTCTGTGTACGGCTACATCCTGGTTGCATCAATCATCATGGCGTTGCCTATAAGGGAAATTTTTGGTGTCCCACAAGGGACCCCATGATCCATGTTTAGACCTTTCAGATCTCTCCCACTGGTAATTTCCTGCCGGTGGTCTGGAAAGCAGAGGTATATTTATCTTTATTGCGTGTCTGTATGTCTCACCGGCCTAAATGGGGGGATGCAGGAGGTAGATGTTTGTTTATTGGACCTCCCACTAACATATGCCTGGTCTGAACATATGTTACCTGTACTTGCTGTAACGTAACCTAGGTATGTACATGTGTATATCTACAGTAATATATATATATATATATATATATATATATATATATATATATATATATATATATATATATATATATATATATATATATATATATATCTATATATATATATATATGTATACATTTTTTGTTGTGTGTATATATGTCTATATCTATATATATATATATATATATATATATATATATACATCTGTGTGTCTGTTGACCAACACATTTCCCGGCCATACACACTTACATATGCGTATTGGGTTTTATATATGCTTCACCAGCATACCATTGCCTTAGTCATTATGACACTGACACTTCACTCCGGTTATCTTGTAATCGATATTTAGCACGTTATACAGTGGACAGATGTCACAAAATGTTCATGTACGGATTACCGATGGTAACTGGGATGTGATACAGTGTCATTTAACCTGTTCCTCATCTGCATAGCCTATTATTCCAGCTACTGTCTTTGTTTGTCTGTGCACATTCATATTATTTATGCCAATAAATGGAGTGCTTGTGTTACAGAGAATGTACTTGAACATATTGTTGTCTGCATCTGCGTATGCATATATGCCTATTACGTACTAGCTGACCTACACGGGGCGGTCCATTGGAACTGGCCCAAACAACCCTGGCACTCCTGGATCCATAATCGCATACCCATAGTTCCTCCACCCCACCCATGTTGGGTTTCCACGCGTAACATATCGCAACCATGACACACCTTTACACATTGCCCTCTCCAGAGTGTTTGTGGCCCTACACACATTTTGTACCACTTCGTGTATTCACAGGGTCTCCCGCCATTTATATTTGCAAATATGTGCCTTTCCTGGTGTTATGGATTACAGCCATTTGTGGTTTACAAGTGTAGGTGGTCCCAACATGGACTACATTCCATCTGTGTGTAATGTAGACGTAGCAGTTCAATGATGTTATGCCCACTGGTAGAACTCTGCCTCTGGTGTGAATAGCAGTGCTCTGCTCACTCTTGGGCGACTTTATCTGACATACGCTGCAAGCACTGTATAATACCTTAGTTATATGTCGTTCCCTTCACAACCCTTGCGTATGCTTTATTTTTACGGCGTTCATTCTTGTTAGAAAAATATGTATTTCAACATATTGAGAATGCTAGTTTAAAAGCAAATAATATATAATGCATTTTATTCTATTAATTATATGTAGTAAATCAATTCATGTTTGAATGTGAAGTAGTTTTGAAACTGCAGTGTGGCCTAAAGCAAATGCTGGCCTTTGACCCTGGCAGAACACAAGCTTAGCAAAAAGTTGTTTATGCCTTTCTAAAATAATTATCTGCTGAGTCAAGAAAATTAAATGAATGATCTGCTCTTTCCTGTTAGAATGATGCGACCTTGCATGTTACTAAAAAGCTCAAAATAGAATAATATAGAAAATAGAATAAAATAGAACAGACATGTAAGTAAGTAGTAATAGCAAACAAAGAACTGTATTAAAAGACTGAAGCTTCTATTGTATTTGCCTTAGTAGAAAACCTTGAAAAGAGTAACTTTGCAGGAAGATGTTGCAACTAACATGCTGAATAGTGAAGCCGTATTGTAAGCATAAAAAAAAACTTTTTAAAACTTGTAGTGTCAGCTGTTAATAATGAATAAAGAATTGTAAGTTAAAATTATGTAGATGCCCTGTGACAAATCACGTCAGTAAGGTGGGCAAAGCTAATTGTAAAGACTATATAATATTGAGTATTTCCTGTATCTAGTTAGACAAAATTCTATACTTGTATGGTCTTTTGCCTCCTGGTGTACGCTAGTAAACTTTTGCATCTGAACCTCCAGTGTATTGATTGTGATTTTTTGAATAACTTAATAATTTTACAGTCCGATTTTAGCAATTTATTTAACATTTTGGTCCTTGTTAAAGCCAGAATTCCCTTGGTAAGCTGCAGATCAGAGTGCATCGGTGGTCGAATACTGCGCAGGAGAAGGTACCAGAAAACGGTTCTTCTTGAAGTGAAAAGACCTCCGACTGAATTGTCGTGTGTAAAGAGGCTGGCCACTTTCTGATCTGTGGCCGAAGAGCGGAAACTGGATCCTAAAAAGAAAATCAATAAACCGGAGGCTCAGGTAGGAAGAATTTGCCTTTATTTTGTTTTAGATCAGGGACCAGGTTACAGTATCTTGTTGTTAAGATTTGTTTTAGCAGATCAGGAACTAATTAAAGTATTGTATATTTGGTCATAGATCAGGGAAATAGTTATTCTAGATAAAACTGTGAAAAGGAATCAAAGATATCACGTGATACAAAAAGGGTTATGTAACATATTCAGACATGGATAATAAGTACACTAAATTCTCGCAAGGTCAGCCCCTAACCAAAGACGCAAAATATATGCAATTACAACGCGCTGATAATGTTAGGCATTTTACAAAATGGGTTAATAAATACGGATTTGACGGTAAACTAGATAAAATCACATTAATAAAACTCCTTAAACAACTTAAATCTGACGCGAAAGGTCAAACAAAAAAGCAAAACAAACTAGGTATTCCTCAAGTACACAGGTGGATTGAGGAAGCAAATCGTAGGGAACAAAAACTTAAAAGTTCAAAAACATTGTTCTTAGACAAAGAAGATAATAATTTAGTAGTACCGATGGCCCCTCCCCTTCCTCCTCCCTTACCCTTGTCAGGATATGAAGCGAGTGGACAGACTGGTCCGCCTCCGCGCTATCCTGAGATTAGCAAAACACATCCCTTTATTAGAGATCCTATTGAAACCAGATCCCGAACACAAAAAACATATAGGAACACAGAATTTTACAAAATAGAGAAAAGTATACAGGATGAGAGTGAGGAAGAAATGTGCCCACTTATAGAAGTTCCAAATCCTCAGGCAGGACAGGAAGGGCAGAATCCAACACTCTTAGTATACAGACCATGGACACCGGAAGATATCCGGAAGGCTACTGAGGGAATCCCCCATCCGAAAGTCAATTTTGTGAAATTTCTAGAAGATTTACAAGGTATGCGGTTAAGTTACCACTTAAATGGGGAGGAAGTAGAAAAAGTAGTGAGACAAATTATAGGTCCAGATTGGCACATGATTTGTGGCGACTGGAATCCTCGTAAAGCAGATCTTAGGCCACTCCCACATAGTGACGCAGAATTAGACAACAGAGTGAAAGGTCTGACAGACCGAATCTCTGAGAAATGGAAACCTAGAGCAGATTGGACTTGCATAAATTAATGCATACAGCAAGAAAATGAAACAGTAGATGCATATTATGCTAGATTATTAGAATGCTTTAATAATCATAGCGGTATGCCAGTTCCTGAGAATCAAAGACATGATACCCCGTATGAACAACAATTGAAAAATGCATTTTTGAAAGGTTGCATAGCACCTATTAGCAGCTTCATTACGAAGCATATGATAGACCATCAAACAGGAAGGCTACAAGCCTTACTTGAGTATGCTAGACATGCTGAAAGACATTTTAATAGCAAAAAGAAAAAGAAAGCACAAGTCTTCACTGCTGAAGACGGAGCTGAAGTATTTGTATTACAGTCAGGAAACAAGGGCAAGAAAAAGAATGCCCAGGGAAACAGAAATTCTGACAAACGATCAGAAGATTTTGAAGAAAGAAAAAAGAAAGGTGAGTGCTTCAAGTGCGGAAAGAAAGGACATTTAGCAAGGGATTGCAGACATAGTAAAAAGGTACAGGCAGAAGAAAAGGGAGATGAGGACTGACTATATGATAGTAAAAATACATCATGTGAAAGTCAGAAATCATCAGGAAAAGTTAATAAATCAAAAGCAAATGTAAATGTGATAGAAGGAGTAGAAGAAGTGCAAGAAAATATAGAAGATGAAGAAAGTGAAATTCTAGACCTAGCATTATTGAGCTTAGAGCTCTACTTAGCAGACACGAAACCAGAAGTTACACTTCTGGTGGAGGGAAGGGAAGTCAAATTCTTGTGTGACTCAGGAGCGTCACGGACTTTGATACACCCCTCCAAATTACCGGAACATTCTGAATCACCTGATTATATACTAGTGAAAGCCGCAAATGGACAGCTATACAGGGAACCACTTTCCCATGATATAGCAATAACTGACCCTGTTTCAGGGATGACCCAGAAAAGCAAAATAGTTGTCTCTGCAAAATGTCCAGTAAATCTGTTAGGTAGAGACCTTATGCAGATATTTGGCATAGCAGTAGTTCCAACTGTACAGGGTATGGAAGCACAGAGACAAATGGATACCTTTGTAGTGCGACCGGAAGGTGAAACTTATTATTGGTACAGCCAGGATCTAGTTACGACTGGTCCAGGGGAAGTGACCAAGGAACTGATGAATGTAGCCATCAGTAAAGTTCCCTCCCTTAGCATTGACCAACAATATCTGTTGCACTGTACTCTGTACTATTGTGCTACTCCAGGACTTGATAGAGAATATGAACAAGAACTATTCAGAAATCGTGCAACTAGATTAGTATTGCGTACTTTGTATTGGGATACTGAGGGGAACAGTGTAGTTAGCTGTTCATTGCCTCAAGATTTCCTTGCATTGTATAAATCAAATCGGTTGCCACATGTCAGCCTGACAAAAAATAAAAACATCAAATGGGCAGATTTAGGAGAAAAAGTAACAAGATGGGAAAAACAAACTGATTTAGAATTATTAGAACAAGGGGTACAAAGACAAAAATTGAATTGGTTAACACAAGCACATCCAGCTGTACACTTGCAGTCCAGTGAGGACAGCTGATTAGCATTTTTACTAGAAGAAGAAGAAAAAGCTTTATGTGAAGTTCCAATGACTCTCTGGTCAACAGGCAAGTCAGATGTAGGACTTATTAAAACAGCAGGACCAGTTACAATAAACCCAGAGTCAGCTTTTAGACCACAGAAAAGACAATACCCTTTGAGAAAGGATGCAGAAATAGGAATCAAACCTATAATAGCAGCTTTACTCAAAGAAGGTGTACTGGTGGAATCTCCTGATTCACCATGTAACACACCCCTATTTCCTGTTAAGAAAGCAAACGGAGAATGGCGAATGGTACAGGATTTATAAGCTGTAAATGATGCAGTGATACCCAGAGCACCTACGGTACCAGATCCACACACTTTGTTAAATGATTTACAACCACAGCAGAAGTATTTCTCAGTGGTAGATATCAGCAATGCCTTCTTTTCTATACCTATGCATCCTGATAGTCAATATTGGTTTGCATTTACATTTCAGGGTAAAAGGTATACATACACCCGACTACCACAGGGATATTGTGAAAGTCCAACAATATTTGCACAAGAAATGGCAAGCAACCTGGCAGGGTTTACCCCACCAGGAGGTAGTCAACTTCTGCTTTATGTAGATGACATCTTGATAGCAGCTCCTACCCAGCAACAGTGCAGGGAGGATACTATAGCACTACTGAAATTTTTAGCAGAACAAGGACACAAAGTGAACAAAAACAAGTTACAACTTTGGAAAAAGCAAGTTAGATACTTGGGATATGTAATATCCAAAGAAGGTAGAGTATTAGATGAGGAGAGAAAGACAGCAATTTTACAAGCACCCAAACTAACAACCAAGAAAGAAATTATGTCTTTCTTAGGTACAACTAATTTCTGTCGGAGCTGGATACCAAACTATGCTTTGGAATCTGCTCCACTGACTGACTTAATATACAAAAAACCAATGGCAGCACAAGATACCTTACAATGGACAACTGAAGCAGAAAAAGCTTTCTGCAGATTGAAGCAGTTGATTGCTTCTTCATTTGTTTTAGGACTTCCAAATTATCACAAGCGGTTCATTCAAACCGTAGATTGTAAGCAAGGATATATGACATCAGTCTTGACACAACAACATGGGGATAAGCAACGCCCCATAGCTTATTATTCATCACAGTTAGACCCAGTGGCACGATCTTTGCCTCACTGTGTACAGGCAGTAGTTGCAGCTGCAATGGCAGTACAGGCTTCAGCCTCAGTGGTGTTATTCCACCCTCTCACATTGAGAGTGCCTCATGCAGTTGCAATAATTCTACTACAAGAAAAAGTTGCATACCTTTCTCCTGCTAGACATCTTTCATGTATGACTATACTGCTGAGTCAACCTCATATGACAATTGAATGATGTACGACATTGAATCCATCAACATTACTTCCAACTCCTGCAGAAGGCACACCACACAGCTGCCTGCAGGAAATTGAACAGCTAGCTTTACCTAGACAAGATCTCACAGATATACCCTTGAATGATGCTGAGGTGACATATTACGTGGATGGCTCATGCAAAAGGGGTCCTACAGGGAAAAATCTAGTAGGGTATGCAGTAGTTACAGACACTGAAATTCTAGAAGCACAATCTTTACCACACAACTTATCTGCACAAGCAGCAGAACTGATAGCTTTGACAAGGGCATGCACTTTAGCAAAAGACAAGAAAGTAAACATTTATACTGATAGTCAGTATGCTTTTTCTACAGTACATGTATTTGCACAACAATGGAAAAACAGAGGAATGATAACATCTAGTGGAAAACCTATTAATCATGCACAATTTATTTTAGAATTATTAGAATCTATTCAGTTACCTGCCAAAGTAGCTATTTGTAAATGTATAGCTCATACAAAACAGCAGGATAAGATTTCAAAAGGAAATGCACAAGCTGATGCAGCTGCAAAGCAGGCAGCCTCAGACTCAGAAACTGTACTTTTAAATGAAGAATTACAACCATCTGAGATTTTAGATTTAGACATGTTAAAAACTATGCAAACGCTTACTACAAGAGCAGAAAAACAAAAGTGGATAAAACAAGGAGCAATCCTTGAAAATGGACTGTACATTTCCAAAGAAAAGAAACCAATATTGCCGTCTAATTTGTTTAGATATGCAGCCTTGCTGAGTCATGGACAGTGCCATGCCTCAACAGGGGGGATGGTACAGTTACTTAATCGGATTTTTCAAACGTATGGATATATGAACTATGCAAAGAAATTTTGTGCAGCTTGTCATACTTGTAGCAAGCACCACGCACAAGGAGCATTTAAAACCAAGCAGGGAAGTTTTCCCATACCACCTTACCCGTTCCATACTATTTGTATGGATTTCATAGAATTGAACAAATGTGAAGGGAAAAGGTTTTGTCTAGTTATTATAGACATGTTTTCTAAATGGGTCGAAGCCTTTCCAACAAAAAACCCAGATGCAACAACAGTAGCAAAAGCACTGATAAAAGAAATAATTCCTAGATTTGGTATTCCGGAAAGGATTTATAGTGACAACGGCACACATTTTGTTAATTAAACAATCCAGCAACTTGGGAGATTTTTTGGTATCTCTTTAAAGAACCACTGTGCTTACCACCCACAGTCAGCAGGACTGGTGGAAAGGCACAAGTATCCTTAAAAATAAGTTAAGGAAGCTAGTTGAGGAAACACAAAAGAACTGGATATACTGTCTTCCTTTGGCACTGCTGAGTATGAGAACAGTTCCAAATGCAAGGGGTTTGACTCCTTTTGAAATGATTTTTGGAAGAGCATATTATGTGCCTCAGTGGAAAGCTCTCATGCCTGCAGAGCAAGAGGCTGACAGTTCACTAGCAGAATATATGAAGAAATTGTTAAGGAATAAATCTGTTTTGCAGTTTAACTCTTTTTCAGATAAAGAACAGACCAGACCGGTGGAAGCAGCCTTGGCTCCTGGGACTTACGTCTGGATCAAAGTGACGAAAAGGAAAAACTGGGCGAGTCCAAAGTGGGAAGGACCATACCAGGTTCTGTTAGCAACGCCTACTGCAGTTCGAGTAGCTGAGAGAACATCCTTGGTTCATTTAACGCATTGTAAACCAGTAAAGAACTTTAAACTTGATACAAATTTTGAGATTGATATACAACCAGACCAAGATGTCTAAAAACAAAGCAAATGGTGGTCCAGGACAATGTTGTATAATCATTCTGATATGTTTTCACTTATTGACTCTAACTTTGACAATCCTTCTTTTATTGTGTTTTTTTCTATACTCAGACATACCATTGCAGATTGGAAGACGTGATGAAACATCTATAGACTGGCATCCGAACTTTAACACATACATAGCCATGAAACGAGTGTATGCAGAAACTATGAACATTTCAATTTGCTGGATTTGTACAGCTATACCAACAGCATATGAAGGACTGATAATGTCCGCTATCCCTTTGGGGATAAATGAGACTTGGGAAAATTTACTTTTTGATACAGGAACTGTGAGTTCACAAGACAAAATAGCTTTGCATTTACCTATTACACAAAAAGGAACTGTATGCTTTTTCAAAAATGATACACTCCAGGTAGGCTGGAGCGATTGTAATATAACTGTATCCTATCGTTGTCATATAAAGAACAGCAATGGGAAATCTTTTTGTAACTCTAATTATGATTCATATTTTAATGCAATGAAAACAACTTCGAGTAATATTAAGAAAAATTCAGTTTTGTTAAAACAATTGACAGTTATTGATAGAAAAATAGGTAGAGAAGTGTGAAACCACCACTACAGTAACCCCCTCAGTTAGAACTAGAATCACAAATAATAAGGTCCAAAAAACTTCTGGATAACTGAGGGTGAAGCAATGAGATATAAACTTGTTGTAGGTATCCAAAAAATCTCCGAAGATCTCCAAATGATTAATTAGGTGTAATTTTATTTCAAACAGACAAGCGCTTTCGCTAAAGGTAGCTTCATCAGGTCTATAACAGTACAAATGAATTAAATTCCTATTTTTATAGTCTCTGTGATCTAATTAACCTTAGTATCATCATGCATTTAAAAGGGAAACGTCACAACTTTTAAGAAACAACATTTTTTGTGAACAAAAACCACATTTCCTTCTAAAATATTTATATAAAAATAAAATGTGTTAAAAAACTTCATTGCTGTTATACATACACACTACAAAGTATATAAAAAATATATATATATAATAAATACATTCAATTGTTAAAAATTCTATATGTAATAACCATACCTAAATTTCCCTATAAATATATGAATGTGATAATATGATTCATCTAACCTGTCATAACTATGCTGGGTGATATATGTAATATGTATAAAACCTGTATGTGTATATACTGAAGAATGGATGTGTGTCTGTAAGAAAATATGTGTATGGTACCTAGTTGTCGTATTGATATGTGGGCATATGGAATGCTAGTACAATAAAAATACGTGTTCTTTGTGCATGTATGAACATGTAGTTCTATGATCCAAAAATAAATCTTACCTATTAAGGGTATGCTAAATGAGTATATGAATGAAGGAAATAGAAATATATCCATAAAAAATGTTATGTACAATATATCAATGTTGTCTAATTGGCATACTCATGTATACAGCCATGCTGAAAGTGCTGGTGCGAAAAGAATATATACCTTAACGATGATATTACTGAAATAAATCTGTATGAACATCATAACGTGTGTCCATCATAACTAAACAAAGACAATCAATATGTATCATTAAAAACATAAACAGCAATAAGGACTATTATGTGCATGCTTAGTAAAACCCTTATGAAAAGTGCTGTCAACATATATATGTATACTATTATATGATATCAGACAACTATAAATTTAAAATATATTAAGTATTCATGTATTAGTGATATTCACAGAATACAAGTCCTAGATAGACAGACACCACCATTTTGCTTAAGCATAATCAATACAAGTACATTCAAGATACATATGCAGATATTGGAAATGTTGTCTTACTTAATTTTCCTTCTTTTTCTCAATTTGGGTTTTATGGATACCCTCTCATTTAGACCTTTCCCACTATCTGCTCTTAATCGTATAATCCAGTCATTCTCTCTGTCCTCCGTATGATTCCGAATGTCTCCTCCTCTACTATTTGTTGGTATGGCTTCTAGAACTCTAAAATGAAAGATATGTGTGGAGTCATTATCTGCCACATGTTTCGCTAAAGCATTATTTTGATAGCATTTCTTAATATGATATACGTGTTCTCTAATGCGGTCCCTGAATCTGCGATTAGTTTTTCCTATATAGAAACACATACACACTTGACATACTGCTAAATAGACTATGTTGGAGGTCATACAGTTGGCTACAGTAGTGGTCTTGAAGATTCTCCCTGTGTCCGGATGTAAAAATCTAGTACTTGTGTCTATATATGAGCAAAAATTACACTTGCCACATGACTCTGTGTGTCCTATGTTGGAAACTGATCGACCACCCTTGGTGTCACATAGCATCCTTTTGAGGTTCTTCCGATTTCTATACTGAAATCTCGGAATAACACCTACAATGTTCTTTATCTCTTCATTTATATCGAAGATACTCCAATATTTACTTATGATGTCCCTAACCCTATAGCTATCAGAGGTGAATGAAGTCATAAATTTCACAACTGATGGGCTGTACTCAGTGCCTATATTACTATATGAGTTGTCAGGACCAAAGTATGGTGTAGCAATGGTTCTCCTCAAGGTAGGTACATCTCGTAAATTGCTCTCCACCTCATATTCCTTGTATCCTCTCTCTGACAACCTGCCCTTTAACAGATCTAATTCTGAGTTGAAACCCTCTATTGTAGGGTTGTCTAGAGGCCCTTATCCCCTGTCCTCTTATGATATTTTTAAATACAAATGAGGGATGCATGCTCGATCTCTTTAGCAGTGAATTGCTATAACAGGCTTTACGAAAAATCCCTGTGTTAATCATCCCATTGGGCAACTTCTCTATATACAAATCAAGGAACTCAATCTTGTTCCTTGAATAATTCAGCGTGAAGATAAGGAAGCCCGTTAGGCTGTTCATGGTTCTGAGAAATAATTCTAGTTGTTCAACTGTTCCTTTCCATAAAAGGAAGACGTCATCGACAAAACGTCGGTATAATGTAACCTGTTCTACAAATAATTCTGTTTTAAATAACACCTCCTCCTCCCAGTGTGCCAAAACCATATTAGCATAGCTATTGGCGCACGGGGTGCCCATGGCAACCCCATCCACCTGTTTGTATATAGTGTCATCAAACATAAATATGTTGTTGTTCAAAACCATGTCCAAGAAATATGATATTAAATCTATCTTATCCGTGCTATAGTCACTGTGTTTCTTTAGGTAGTCAGTGATAAAACACAATCCTTCCTTATTCGGTATAACTGTGAATAGTGACTGTATATCTAATGTTGCAAAAATGAGAGATTCCGATTCACATTGATCACCAATACATTCATATAAATCTAATAAAAATTGTTTCGAGTCTCTTAGTACAAACTTGTTGTTATTTAACACAGGTCTAAGATTCTTCTCTATATACACAGATAGGTGTTCAGTTACCCAATTCCGTCCTGAGACTATCGGTCTCATAGGAGGATTAACCGGGTTCTTATGGATTTTCGGTAATCCATGCATGATCGGAATTAGTGGTTCTTTAATCAGTAAATAACCAAATAAATCTTCATCAATCCTATTATTATGAAGGAAATCCATTAATATATCCTTGATTGTTGAGATAATGTTCTCTTTAACATTTGAATCAATAATCTGATAAAATCTATCACCTAGCATGTCTTTCATGGCTACAAAATATTGATTTAGATCCATGACCACAGTCCTCCCTCCCTTGTCTGCTGGCCTGACTACAATGGTGTTGTCAGCCTGCAGGCTCCTTAACCCCAATCTCTCACCATGGGTTAAGTTATCAGAGTTGAAGTGCCTCCTATCTCTGTGTTCATTATAGTACTTGTGCAATTCATCTTCTGTTAGCCGTTGATAGGTCTCTACTAAGGGATGATTTATGGGAACAAAATCACTGAGTTTCTTAAATATGAATTTCCTGTCTGTTGGTTGTGTATGGTTAATGTCTTTAAATTGTAGTTTCAACATTACGTTCCTACAAAATAATTTCAGGTCTGATATAGTCTCCGTTATCCTGCTGTTACTTTTGGGTATGAAATTCATGCCCTTTTCCAATAGGGAAATCTCATCATTCGTTAAAACTCTATTGGATAAATTGAATACCGAACTAACAATTATTTCTTCCACATTTTCCTCAATGTTTGGTTCTGAGGAAACTCTTCCGAGTATTTTCTTTTTTGGCGCCCTCTGCTCACAGAACGAGTGCGCCTTGGACCCTTTTCCAAGCGTACAGGGAGGGGAAAAGAAATATTCATAGTTGTCTCATGACCTGTCTTCAAGTGAGGATCCAATGTTTTCCTTCTCACTACAGCCTCTCCATTTCCAACATTCATACCCGAATTGTTTTTAATCACTTGAATTGTTGGATATAAATTAGTATCTTCATTCATGCTGGGATGCATGATGTGAATGACATCATTGGAGTCATTTGAATTATTGCTGTTAGTAGATTCCCTATCTCCTATCTGTTCTATATTCACAACTTCTTCATTAGCTGAACCAATATGTCGAATACTCCCACCTGTCCTGGCAATTGTGGTCTCAGAAGTATTCATATTATCTCCTAAAGTTGTTGTTTCATCCATGTTTTGTTGTAAAACTATCATGGAGTCAGGGGTAGCAATACTTCTATTAACATTTGAATTAGAAGTATTGGCAAGTATTAGAAGTATTTTTTAACACATTTTATTTTTATATAAATATTTTAGAAGGAAATGTGGTTTTTGTTCACAAAAAATGTTGTTTCTTAAAAGTTGTGACGTTTCCCTTTTAAATGCATGATGATACTAAGGTTAATTAGATCACAGAGACTATAAAAATAGGAATTTAATTCATTTGTACTGTTTTAGACCTGATGAAGCTACCTTTAGCGAAAGCGCTTGTCTGTTTGAAATAAAATTACACCTAATTAATCATTTGGAGATCTTCGGAGATTTTTTGGATACCTACAACAAGTTTATATCTCATTGCTTCACCCTCAGTTATCCAGAAGTTTTTTGGACCTTATTATTTGTGATTCTAGTTCTAACTGAGGGGTTTACTGTAGTGGTGGTTTCACACTTCTCTACCTAACTTTGATTTTATTTGTTAACCACCTTACAGAGCATTGAGTACAGTCTTTTCTTACAAACTGAGAGGTTACTCCTTTGAAGGCACTACTTTTACACTGAGGGATTATCCATTTACGAATTGTATCCTGCTGCAAGGCAACTTCAGAGTGTTTATTTGTGGTGAAAATGCTTAATACAAGAATGGAAGACATTGAACTTGGCTACAATCCTCGAGGTGAACACCAGAGGAAAGGACCGCTATATCGCCGCTTTAAGCAGCATCTGGACTGTACGGCTGTTTCGGCCTGGCGGCTTGAAGCGCTGGCAACGGATGATGACATCACTGCAGACACTACAAACATGGAGAAGTTAAATTATCTTCTGGAGGGCGTCGAACGGAATTTCTTCAAATTGAAGAGGTTACAAGTGCAGCGTATGCACTTGCAATATTGCCTGGATGTGAACATAGTACCACGAGGCTTGCGCATATTCAATATGCCTAGCCAAGGGCGAGACTACCCCCAACTTTTGGCCACTTGGCAGAAGTTAAATTTGGAAGCGAGCAGGAAATACTTGGAACTACTAATAAACTTCTTTATGCCTGAAGAGGAAGCGTTAAACAAGGACATCAACGATAAATATTCTGCTATTTACAACGAGTTTGAAGAAGGTACTGTAACTCCTTTATTTGAAAATGTCCTAGATAGTGTGTCAGCGTTAGAAAGAAAGCTGATCACACAGAAGAAACACAAAATCAGCAGGGACTTAAACGACTTTAAATTAGGCCAAGTCTTTGCTTGGCCGAGGTATAGTAATAACAACAACAGCAATGCAAATCGAGCCAAAGAATTTAGTAATGTGTTTTCAAATGTTTCTAATGTTCCGAATGCATTGAATGTTACTTTACCACTTGTTAATGCAAATGTCTCAAATAGTACAGGGAATACAGATGCGAATACAGCATGTAAGAATACATTCGAATTAGACAATTTAGACAATACTGCAGCAGTAAGGCCAGACATTACGAACTTTAATACAAGAGGGAGAAATGTTGACAGGGTAATTAACAGCAACCATGTTAATACTAGTATCAATGCCAATACTTCTAATTCAAATGTTAATAGAAGTATTGCTACCCCTGACTCCATGATAGTTTTACAACAAAACATGGATGAAACAACAACTTTAGGAGATAATATGAATACTTCTGAGACCACAATTGCCAGGACAGGTGGGAGTATTCGACATATTGGTTCAGCTAATGAAGAAGTTGTGAATATAGAACAGATAGGAGATAGGGAATCTACTAACAGCAATAATTCAAATGACTCCAATGATGTCATTCACATCATGCATCCCAGCATGAATGAAGATACTAATTTATATCCAACAATTCAAGTGATTAAAAACAATTTGGGTATGAATGTTGGAAATGGAGAGGCTGTAGTGAGAAGGAAAACATTGGATCCTCACTTGAAGACAGGTCATGAGACAACTATGAATATTTCTTTTCCCCTCCCTGTACGCTTGGAAAAGGGTCCAAGGCGCACTCGTTCTGTGAGCAGAGGGCGCCAAAAAAGAAAATACTCGGAAGAGTTTCCTCAGAACCAAACATTGAGGAAAATGTGGAAGAAATAATTGTTAGTTCGGTATTCAATTTATCCAATAGAGTTTTAACGAATGATGAGATTTCCCTATTGGAAAAGGGCATGAATTTCATACCCAAAAGTAACAGCAGGATAACGGAGACTATATCAGACCTGAAATTATTTTGTAGGAACGTAATGTTGAAACTACAATTTAAAGACATTAACCATACACAACCAACAGATAGGAAATTCATATTTAAGAAACTCAGTGATTTTGTTCCCATAAATCATCCCTTAGTAGAGACCTATCAACGGCTAACAGAAGATGAATTGCACAAGTACTATAATGAACACAGAGATAGGAGGCACTTCAACTCTGATAACTTAACCCATGGTGAGAGATTGGGGTTAAGGAGCCTGCAGGCTGACAACACCATTGTAGTCAGGCCAGCAGACAAGGGAGGGAGGACTGTGGTCATGGATCTAAATCAATATTTTGTAGCCATGAAAGACATGCTAGGTGATAGATTTTATCAAATTATTGATTCAAATGTTAAAGAGAACATTATCTCAACAATCAAGGATATATTAATGGATTTCCTTCATAATAATAGGATTGATGAAGATTTATTTGGTTATTTACTGATTAAAGAACCACTAATTCCGATCATGCATGGATTACCGAAAATCCATAAGAACCCGGTTAATCCTCCTATGAGACCGATAGTCTCAGGACGGAATTGGGTAACTGAACACCTATCTGTGTATATAGAGAAGAATCTTAGACCTGTGTTAAATAACAAGTTTGTACTAAGAGACTCGAAACAATTTTTATTAGATTTATATGAATGTATTGGTGATCAATGTGAATCGGAATCTCTCATTTTTGCAACATTAGATATACAGTCACTATTCACAGTTATACCGAATAAGGAAGGATTGTGTTTTATCACTGACTACCTAAAGAAACACAGTGACTATAGCACGGATAAGATAGATTTAATATCATATTTCTTGGACATGGTTTTGAACAACAACATATTTATGTTTGATGACACTATATACAAACAGGTGGATGGGGTTGCCATGGGCACCCCGTGCGCCAATAACTATGCTAATATGGTTTTGGCACACTGGGAGGAGGAGGTGTTATTTAAAACAGAATTATTTGTAGAACAGGTTCCATTATACCGACGTTTTGTCGATGACGTCTTCCTTTTATGGAAAGGAACAGTTGAACAACTAGAATTATTTCTCAGAACCATGAACAGCCTAACGGGCTTCCTTATCTTCACGCTGAATTATTCAAGGAACAAGATTGAGTTCCTTGATTTGTATATAGAGAAGTTGCCCAATGGGATGATTAACACAGGGATTTTTCAGAAGCCTGTTATAGCAATTCACTGCTAAAGAGATCGAGCATGCATCCCTCATTTGTATTTAAAAATATCATAAGAGGACAGGGGATAAGGGCCTCTAGACTCAACCCTACAATAGAGGGTTTCAACTCAGAATTAGATCTGTTAAAGGGCAGGTTGTCAGAGAGAGGATACAAGGAATATGAGGTGGAGAGCAATTTACGAGATGTACCTACCTTGAGGAGAACCATTGCTACACCATACTTTGGTCCTGACAACTCATATAGTAATATAGGCACTGAGTACAGCCCATCAGTTGTGAAATTTATGACTTCATTCACCTCTGATAGCTATAGGGTTAGGGACATCATAAGTAAATATTGGAGTATCTTTGATATAAATGAAGAGATAAAAAACATTGTAGGTGTTATTCCTAGATTTCAGTATAGAAATCGGAAGAACCTCAAAAGGATGCTATGTGACACCAAGGGTGGTCGATCAGTTTCCAACATAGGACACACAGAGCCATGTGGCAAGTGTAATTTTTGCTCATATATAGACACAAGTACTAGATTTTTACATCCGGACACAGGGAGAATCTTCAAGACCACTACTGTAGCCAACTGTATGACCTCCAACATAGTCTATTTAGCAGTATGTCAAGTGTGTATGTGTTTCTATATAGGAAAAACTAATCGCAGATTCAGGGACCGCATTAGAGAACACGTATATCATATTAAGAAATGCTATCAAAATAATGCTTTAGCGAAACATGTGGCAGATAATGACTCCACACATATCTTTCATTTTAGAGTTCTAGAAGCCATACCAACAAATAGTAGAGGAGGAGACATTCGAATCATACGGAGGACAGAGAGAATGACTGGATTATACGATTAAGAGCAGATAGTGGGAAAGGTCTAAATGAGAGGGTATCCATAAAACCCAAATTGAGAAAAAGAAGGAAAATTAAGTAAGACAACATTTCCAATATCTGCATATGTATCTTGAATGTACTTGTATTGATTATGCTTAAGCAAAATGGTGGTGTCTGTCTATCTAGGACTTGTATTCTGTGAATATCACTAATACATGAATACTTAATATATTTTAAATTTATAGTTGTCTGATATCATATAATAGTATACATATATATGTTGACAGCACTTTTCATAAGGGTTTTACTAAGCATGCACATAATAGTCCTTATTGCTGTTTATGTTTTTAATGATACATATTGATTGTCTTTGTTTAGTTATGATGGACACACGTTATGATGTTCATACAGATTTATTTCAGTAATATCATCATTAAGGTACATATTCTTTTTGCACCAGCACTTTCAGCATGGCTGTATACATGAGTATGCCAATTAGACAACATTGATATATTGTACATAACATTTTTTATGGATATATTTCTATTTCCTTCATTCATATACTCATTTAGCATACCCTTAATAGGTAAGATTTATTTTTGGATCATAGAACTACATGTTCATACATGCACAAAGAACACGTATTTTTATTGTACTAGCATTCCATATGCCCACATATCAATATGACAACTAGGTACCATACACATATTTTCTTACAGACACACATCCATTCTTCAGTATATACACATACAGGTTTTATACATATTACATATATCACCCAGCATAGTTATGACAGGTTAGATGAATCATATTATCACATTCATATATTTATAGGGAAATTTAGGTATGGTTATTGCATATAGAATTTTAACAATTGAATGTATTTATTATATATATATATTTTTTATATACTTTGTAGTGTGTATGTATAACAGCAATGAAGTTTTTTAACACATTTTATTTTTATATAAATATTTTAGAAGGAAATGTGGTTTTTGTTCACAAAAAATGTTGTTTCTTAAAAGTTGTGACGTTTCCCTTTTAAATGCATGATGATACTAAGGTTAATTAGATCACAGAGACTATAAAAATAGGAATTTAATTCATTTGTACTGTTATAGACCTGATGAAGCTACCTTTAGCGAAAGCGCTTGTCTGTTTGAAATAAAATTACACCTAATTAATCATTTGGAGATCTTCGGAGATTTTTTGGATACCTACAACAAGTTTATATCTCATTGCTTCACCCTCAGTTATCCAGAAGTTTTTTGGACCTTATTATTTATTGATAGAAAAATGTTTTATGCAGGGCAAATGAAAATTAGTACTAAAGTAGAAAACAGTTATTTTATCTGTGGCAAAAAGGCATATAAATGGTTACCTGAGAATTGGTCCGGCAGTTGTTTTTTGGGCTATTTGGTTCCAGCAATAAGACATACTGCAGAATTGCCTGTAGGTAAAATACAAAACGTAAGAGAAGTGAAAAATAACGATCCAGTTGAGAAACCAGTAAATCCAATAGAAAGAATCGAAGCTGGCTGGAAAGATCATCCAGCAGTAAAGAATAAAGACAAATTGGTTCATATGGACTTAAGTGACAGTGTTATATCCTGGGCAGGAATTATTCCAGCCTATGGAGCAGTCAAATTGATCTGGGAATTGAGGAAGTTGTCGAAACTTCTCGAAGTAATGAGCAATGCAACTTTTTCTGCCCTAGAACTTGTGACTGATGAACTGAATGCAATGAGAACTGTTGTGCTACAAAATAGAATGGCGCTTGACTTCACCCTAGCAGCGAAAGGGGGTACGTGCGCGCTTATCAAAGAAGAATGCTGTGCGTACATTCCTGACAACAGGCATGAGATAAACAACCACCTAGAGGTAATTCAGCAAGTTTCAGCCATGACCGAACCAGGCCCAAACCCACTGACGAACTTTTTCCAGAGTATATTTGGGGGGTGGGGTTCCATCCTAATGAATATTCTAATTGCCATTTTAGTTGGTTTACTCCTGGTAGGAGTCTGTATTTGTTGTGGAATACCCTGCATAAAAAAGTTAATCAAAGATTTTGCTAATGTATCTGTTACTGAAACTTTCTACCGAGATATTGAAATTGAAGGATTGCTATCAGATGATGTTTTTTCTGAAGTATTGAATGGATGATTCACCTAGCTGAAAATCCTGAATGGAGAAGGCTGGGAGATGAAATGGTATTATGCATACTTCAAAATAGAATAAAAAGTATTATCAGGGGGGGAAATGTTAGAAAAATATGTATTTGAACATATGAGAATGCTAGTTTAAAAGCAAATAATATATAATGCATTTTATTCTATTAATTATATGTAGTAAAATCAATTCATGTTTGAATGTGAAGTAGTTTTGAAACTGCAGTGTGGCCTGAAGCAAATGCTGGCCTTTGACCCTGGCAGAACGCAAGCTTAGCAAAAAGTTGTTTATGCCTTTCTAAAATAATTATCTGCTGGGTCAGGAAAATTAAATGAATGATCTGCTCTTTCCTGTTAGAATGATGCGACCTTGCATGTTACTAAAAAGCTCAAAATAGAACAGACATGTAAGCAAGTAGTAATAGCAAACAAAGAACTGTATTAAAATACTTAAGCTTCTATTGTATTTGCCTTAGTAGAAAACCTTGAAAAGAGTAACTTTGCAGGAAGACGTTGTAACTAACATGCTGAATAGTGAAGCCATATTGTAAGCATAAAAAAAAACTTTTTAAAACTTGTAGTGTCAGCTGTTAATAATGAATAAAGAATTGTAAGCTGAAATGATGTAGATGCCCTGTGACAAATCACGTCAGTAAGGTGGGCAAAGCTAATTGTAAAGACTATATAATATTGAGTATTTCCTGTATCTAGTTAGACAAAATTCTATACTTGTATGGTCTTTTGCCTCCTGGTGTACACTAGTAAACTTTTGCATCTGAACCTCCAGTGTATTGATTGTGATTTTTTGAATAACTTAATAATTTTACAGTCCGATTTTAGCAATTAATTTAACAATTCTTCAAAAAAAAAAAAAAAAAAATATATATATATATATATATATATATATATATAGAGAGAGAGAGAGAGATAGATATAGATATATATATATATATATTTCATGCCTGTGGATATCTATACACAAACATATATATATATATATATAAATATATATGTGTGTGTGTGTGTGTGTGTGTGTGTGTATATATATATATATATATATATATATATATATATATATATTATATATATATATAAATTACATCTGTACATAAAAACATACATTTCTTATGCTGGGAGTTGCTTACACCCACGCAGGCGCACTCGCCTATGCTTACTGTGTGTTACATATATTTACTGGAGCTTATTTGTGCTTACGTGTGCCTTATTCATTATGACAGTACCACTTTGATTGAAGGAATCCGGTTAATGGCCCCATGCGAAACACATGTTCACCTTTACATGTTTAAATGTTGGATTTACAGCACAGCGAAATTCATTCCACAAGGAAAATGATATGTGCTATAGTCAAACTTGAACCGGGAATGCCTTTACGTTAGGCGGATGCTCTAACCACTACACTATTGGTGTTCTGCTTCATTTATATGCATACCCATGGTTCATAGTTACCCGACCACATGCCTCAACACTTCACTTACACAGCAGGTATCCATTCTCCTGCTGGGAAAACTGCAGTACTACACATGCACCATTCCCTACTCCCTACTGCTCTGGACTCATGCTGCATGTTTACTTACTCTGAGGATATTCAGAACTCCAAAGCTTATAGTCCTGACACATAAGTTTGTTTGATTGTCAGGGTGTTCATGTGGTCATCCGAGTTTAGGCTTGTCCGACTGGTGACCGAAACAGCCCTGTACCCATTTGAAAGTTAGAATTAGCACGTGGACAGAGTTAGTCCCAATGTTACCATTCTACCTGTGTTTACAGACGCAGCGGTTTGCCCACCTCTGGCCAGCTTGATATGTCGGCACTATATAATATGGGGCGGGTGGTTCTGCTGGTGTTTCCTTTCACATTCGTTATGACTGCTTTATTGTGACAATGTTTATACATACATATATATATATATATATATATATATATATATATATATATATATATATGTCTGTACATACACATACATATACACCTACATACCTATTTACATTTCCCATACTGTTGAATGTCCACCGCGCATCCCTGCTGACTTTACCGACTTTACTTCTCTATATCCAACGGACATTATTCTGGCCATCACATAAAATTAGCAGCCCTTGCAGGTCTTGGACCCAGAAACAGACACACCTTAGTCACCGGTTTGACCATTACACCATCCGTGGTACATTCTGCATGGATGGTAGCTAGGATATATGACTTCACTACAGGTATTCAACAGTACTGGCAACAAATGTGACAGTTGGTTGGTGTACATATGTGTACGGACCTCTCAACCACTCAGGGACTAATTTCAACAGGGACAAGGCAAGGACAATTCAGGGACAATCATGGACACTTTTACAATATTAAAACTATTAACTTGAAACGTGTTGGCAGATTCAGAGCCATATGTATTAATACTTATTTTCTGTAGTAAAAGACGTCTATTACTCTTAATTATTGTCATTATTCATTCAGTGTAATTCAACACCTTTCCTCCAAAGGTCACTGGTTTTAGGGGGGATTAAGAGGCTGGCCAGTTATTGTGCGAATGCTCTGACCATTGGTAGGGTTGCCACATTTCATATGGCCAGGATGGGATATATTCTGGACACACCAGATTTTTCAGGCCAACACATACCCACTGTCAGTACAGGGTTTAAAACTTTACTTATTTTCCTAGATGAGAGCTTATTCTTGTAGCAGTTTAGTTGCTTATTCTGTTTCTTGTAAGATTTACATATTTTACATACAGAAATAACTGTTTTAGGCAAATGTTACATGAAATATGGTACATAATTATTTCCTACAATCACAGGACATTTACCATTTGTATTATTTTTGGTCAGGACACACCTACCCAACAGGGACTGTCCCTCACAAAGTGGGACAAGAGATACCCTGCTTACATCAGCGCCTTAATCACCCTATATCCAACTGCCACTATGCGAATGTGTAAAGTATATATTCTCGATAATTCATGTGGGGAGCAGTGCATCACAGTCAGGTGTTTAATCCCAGGTAGTAGGTTCTGCTGGAGGCTGAGCAGTCTCATGAACCACTACTGCACATACAACTTGTGTCTAGATGTCTACAGGACTGGATATTGTGTTGTGATACCAAGTCTGATGTTTACACAGGATACTTATCCCATGAGGGATATCCAAAAATTGAACAAGACAATAACTTTCGATCTTTTTGGATTTACGAAAATGTGATAGGGTTTTACATGCAAGGGATACATAGTTTGCAATCCTGACACTGACTAGGGTGAGACTGCCTACTAGATATGAGTAGTGGTCACTTTGTGCAGATATGGCTGTGCCAAGCTAGCAGCTTGAGTATGGCTGGATTTGGTGGACGTTCAGGAATGCGGGGGTTGTGTGCTGTAGAGGGGATGATGGGTATTCAATTATGCATACAGGTGTGTTGTAGTTGGATGGCTCAGTCCAGTCCAGACCATTATGTGGGTATGTGCCGGTGACGTTTCTGTACATATGTATCGCACATTTTAATATTCATATGATTGTGGGATTGTGTTCTACAGTATGGCCTGTCAGGTTGTATTGCGGATGTGTATGTTTGTTCTTTGTGTTTATTTCTGATTTACCCACTGCTCTCTCATACACCTCGAGTTCACCTATTGTGCATCCAACACAGTCTACCCTTTGCAAATTATTACATTACCCGTCCCCCCCACACCCATATTCCACACACTCCCTCCATCCCTTCTCTGGTTGATGGCCCATGGCACGGTCAAGGGAACACATTGCATACACTACATATCTCTGGTACCAGTATGGCTGTGAGGACTACACTAGCATTTTTCACCTTCAACATGCTATACATCACGCACATAGGTACACGCAAATACCCATCTTTTATGACATGGTAGGTAGACCCGGGTAATACCCGTTCATCTTTGGCCCATCCTGACAAGGATGCCATGGACCACAAATGGGCAGATTTTGGTCAAATGCTCTGACCATTGGTAGGGTTGCCACCTTTTCATATGGCCAGGATGGGATCTATTCGTGACACACATCAGATTTTTCAGGCCAACACATACCCATGGTCAGTACAACGGATAGTACATTTGTTTTATGCCTAAATGTAAGCTTATTGTTGTAGCAGTTTAGCTGCTTCTTCTGTTTCGTTTACTTGCTTATTCTATTTCTTGTAACATGTAGGTATGTTACATACGGAAATAACTATTGTATGTGACTATTACATAAGATTTGGGAAATAATTATTTCCTACGATCGCAGGATATTTTACATTTATAATGGTTTTGGTATGGACAAAACTGCCCAGAGGGGGACTGTCCCTCACAATGTGAGACAGGTGGTAACCCTGACCATTGGGTTAGACTTAGCTATTGGCGGCGCGCTAACACGATCGTTTCGCTTCCGCTTGGTATAACTATCAACACTACAATAGAATACGGGAATGGGGTTTTAAATGTCATTTGTTCGAGGGATGGGGACAATATTCAGCTACTTGCATTTGTGTTTGTTTCTTATTTTTGTGTTCGCAAAACTGTCTTGCATGCTTTGCATACGTTTCAGTATCCACTGACACTGACAGGTATGATTACTATTGGAGGCAGGCTGTAATATTCAGCATTTTAGGTTGCACGTAAACAGCCGACATGTCCAAGTCTTCGTACAGCACTTCGACACGCCCCATGCACTCGCGCACGTTTCCTATGCACGTGGATGTGGGGGTAGCACGCCTTCATTAATATGCATATGGTGCTACTGCACCATCTCTATGCTGCACGGTCGGCACAAGCCTAACGCCGTCCTTGCGCCGAGCTTCATGAATCCTGGGGATAGTATTTCAACTGCCTTGATCAAAGCAACTGATAAAATCTACACTAATATCAGTGAGAGATTCATACCAGACAGTCTCTTCATCGATATGACAAGGGCTTCTGAAACAATGATTCACAACCTGCTCCTTAAAAGAAAAACTCTATAAATTATAAATTCACCTTTGGCACCAACACCCAAAAGTAGTTCCAAAGCTACCTTAAAAACTGAACTTTCCATCCTAGGCTAATAAACAACTTTCTTCCATTGGAAAATTGCTTCCGGTGTCCCCAAGGGCTCTGCACTGAGCCCCTTATTGTTTTCCATCTTTATTAATGATAGTACAAATGACTTACCCTCACTAAATGTAATCATGCATGCAGATGACATTCTTCTGTTAGCAAACCAGTAAATGCCCTAATATTTTGCAGCACAATTATATTGTCAGAAAATAATCTCTTCATCAACCCCACCCCAAAAAAAACAATATTATGCTTTTTGCCTCGAACCACAAGCTTCCTACTGTGCATATTGTCATTCGGGACAACCAGAACAACAATATTATATTGCAAGTCTCAGAATATTTAAGTATCTTGTCCTCATTTTGGGTTCAATGCTTTCATTTTGTAACACATATTCATACTACTTCTATGCCTAAAGTCCTTTCCCAGCTAAAACTTTGCTATAAAATCTCTCATCTGCTTACTCCAGCTCCCTGGCTTGTTCTTTCTCCTTTCATAACTGTAATATGGGCTTCTACTCATTCCCTTCAACACCATGTATTTAACAGCCACAGATTACAAATAGCAGAAATTAAATTCTTTAGATCTGCTATGCTTGCAGAATCCCATATACATCACTGTCATCTATTAAAGAAAGCAAAGTGGCTAATGATCGCAGCAAGGTCTACGTATTCTAAATGAAGGCTATTACTCTCCATTAAGATGAAAATGACCTGTAGGAGAACGAACATACACCTTATGAAATACCCAATAAATCAGTTTTACTCTAATTTGTGGAATGAGTCGTTTCCAAACTGGACCCACTTCTTTGGAATAAAGTTTCTTTTGAAGTGAAATCCGAAACAACTTTCTTAGGGTTCACATTAAAACTTTTTAGCACCTGTACAGCGATCCAGAATGCAAGTATTTTAGGGACAATACAAAAGTGATGCATTTAACCTCTGAGTTTTCCTCTCCAGAATCAAACTACCATTTTAACCTTTTTTGTATCTTTTGCAAATAAGCTCATCATTATCAATACATACTTAGTTATTAGCAATATATTAGAGACACATTCAGTAAGATATTGTATCTACTCCCTGTTCTATCTAACTACATGTTTACTCTAACCCAAAAACTTTATATTTGCTGCTGGTTAGTTTTATCTTTACTGCTGTAGATATACTGTCCACAGCACTCATACCAAACCATTTTCTCTGCTGTCCTTAGAATGCACATAATTGTTGCTTTTGTATTACTAATATATATATATATATATATATATATATATATATATATATATATATATATATCTATATGGGTTCATTTTATAATTTCAAAATACTGAAATATCGAATTTCAGTAATTCAAAATCATAAAGTCGAAAAATCAAAATCGCGAAAGTGCATAATCAAGAATCTGAATATCTCAAATTCGTGGTTATGGCTTACGGTACGTGGCATGCGGTGTTGGGAGTGTATCGTGGTTTGTGTCGTGTATGGATGTAGGTGCAATTGAAGGTAAGTGAGTGTTTTGTAAGGGTTTTGTGTGGGACTTTGAGTATGCCTGAATGTGTGTAAGAGTTGGATGAGTTGATGTTTGTATATGTTCATAGGTTCATAGGTTCATAGGTTCATACTAGGCTATCTGCCCAAGGGCATTTATAAGCCTAGCCCATAGTTATTTGGCTTTCGCCACCCCTTTAGTTTGAATAAAACTATGCCTATTATTTTGCTGTGCCTCTGTCAAGCAGTGACACTGAAGTAATCCCTGGGGTATATCTGCGATCCCCCATCCATTGGTCAAGATTCCTCTTGAACAAGGCCAGCGAGGTGCTCTGCCTCACTTGTACCGGGATTTTGTTCCACAGCATAGGCTGGGTGATGAATCTGTCCCTCCAGCATGTTCTATTAATAACCGTGTCAAGGTTTAAGTCTCCCACCCTTGTGGTTCTGAGGGATCTAGATTTTTTGAGGTGAAGCATATTCATCAAATCAGGGTTTGACATGGCCTTGTATGTCAGGCACAGGTCACCTCTGAGCAAGCGGTATGAGCCTGAATAGAGCTGGAGTTCTTTCAGTCGGGCAGCATAAGACATATTTTTGAGACCCTTTATCCTTTTGGTGAGGAACTTTGGGGCCTTTCCAGCTGCTGCAGGTGTCTGGTCAGATACATTCGAATGGGGCATTGTACTCAATCATAGGTCTAATGAGTGATGAGTACAGGGCGATGACCTCCCTTGATCTAGATGTGAATCCTTCATGATCAGGTGGGCAATG
>NC_056726.1:1000397165-1000406958 GCF_019279795.1 Protopterus annectens | reverse complement strand
TTAAGAGCCTCTAGGCTATGTACCAACGATGTGTTTTTTTCAAGAGACTATATATAAAATGGGTGAAGGCTTTGTTAGAGAGTACTCACCTCAATAAATAACTCCAGGACGACTGTTTATTGAATCGACACACTAGAGGTGCTCCCTATTTTTCTTCAAATAATCACACTACGAATAAAAGACAGGTTGGTAACATGGGTTGTTCTCCCAGGATATTTTTTAAATATTCTAATAGTATACAACATTATTGTAACGTTATTAGAAAAAATTGGCCTGTTCTTTTAGCAGATGAAAATGTAAGATGGGTGGTGGGAGATTATCCCTCCTTTACATTCAGGAATAGCATGTTATGGCCCAAAGTCTGTATGTCCCACACCCTCAGGGAAGGTTGGTACCCTTCCCTGTTATAATTGTAAAGCTTGCTCTGCTATTTCCCCAGATCCCTGTTTTACACACCCTGTCACCAGACGTATTTTTACACCTAGATTTGTGGCAACATGTAGGAGCAGGAACTTAGTTTATCTTGCTACATGCTGTTCCTGTAATGGTTTTTACATTGGTAAGACCACACGCCAGCTGAGGGAAAGAATTCTTGAGCATTTAGGAAACATACGCAATCAGGTTATATCTAATGCCCTAGCTAATCATGCCTTATCTTATCCAGGCCATAGCACCTTTCTGTTTAGGGTTCTGCAAGTGATGCATCCCAGCAGAAGGTGAAGTGATTTTAACACTGTTGAATTATGTGAACTAAAGTGGATTATCTCTATGAGAGCTTATGAACCTCCAGGCCTTAACAGTAGCACTTCCCTTAAGCCTGCCTTATTAGACAAAAGATGATGTAAGATCATTTTTGTTTTTTAATTGGTTCAATTTTAATTGTTTCTTACTGATTGGCTGAGTACTTTTTTAAAAATATGTGATTTTTACTTTTATTTTGTATTTGGTCTGATGAAGCGGTAACCCCGCGAAAGCGCTAACCTTTTTGCAATAAACTGTTTGCTATTTTACATATCTTCTCGACATTTATTTGGCTGGACTGTGATGGTTTGACTCACTTATACTTATTTTTGGATTTGCTGCTTTCTTTTGTGAGTCACCTTTGGCAGTGGGACAGCTTATATAAAATATTTGTCTCAGACCAATCCCTCATTTCCGACTCGGCTGTTGCAAAACCTTGAGGCAACTTTGAACTCTCAAGGTTCTTCATTACCCACAATGCACCAACACCAATTTCCTCAGGTCTGGTTTGCTGCTTGAGAGCGAAAGACGTGGTAACTGAATACTCTCGAGCTAAGTGTTATTTTTTTAGTCAAGAAGCTTCATTTTCTTGATCTATAACTTTATAACTGTTAGAACTTATGTAGGAGCAGGAACTTAGTTTATCTTGCTACATGCTGTTCCTGTAATGGTTTTTACATTGGTAAGACCACACGCCAGCTGAGGGAAAGAATTCTTGAGCATTTAGGAAACATACGCAATCAGGTTATATCTAATGCCCTAGCTAATCATGCCTTATCTTATCCAGGCCATAGCACCTTTCTGTTTAGGGTTCTGCAAGTGATGCATCCCAGCAGAAGGTGAAGTGATTTTAACACTGTTGAATTATGTGAACTAAAGTGGATTATCTCTATGAGAGCTTATGAACCTCCAGGCCTTAACAGTAGCACTTCCCTTAAGACTGCCTTATTAGACAAAAGATGATGTAAGATCATTTTTGTTTTTTAATTGGTTCAATTTTAATTGTTTCTTACTGATTGGCTGAGTACTTTTTTAAAAATATGTGATTTTTACTTTTATTTTGTATTTGGTCTGATGAAGCGGTAACCCCGCGAAAGCGCTAACCTTTTTGCAATAAACTGTTTGCTATTTTACATATCTTCTCGACATTTATTTGGCTGGACTGTGATGGTTTGACTCACTTATACTTATTTTTGGATTTGCTGCTTTCTTTTGTGAGTCACCTTTGGCAGTGGGACAGCTTATATAAATATTTGTCTCAGACCAATCCCTCATTTCCGACTCGGCTGTTGCAAAACCTTGAGGCAACTTTGAACTCTCAAGGTTCTTCATTACCCACAATGCACCAACACCAATTTCCTCAGATCTGGTTTGCTGCTTGACAGCGAAAGACGTGGTAACTGAATACTCTCGAGCTAAGTGTTATTTTTTTAGTCAAGAAGCTTCATTTTCTTGATCTAAACCTTTATAACTGTTAGAACTTTTCTCCCTTATCTATAATTTACCAGTTAAATAATTTTTCACTGACCTTTTTTTATGTTTTTGTAAACTTAACACTATTGACAGTATTCCTGTCCACTTTCTACACTAGGTGTAATATATAGATACCGTCGTTGGTAATTTCTATTTTCTTTTTTCTGGAGGAGCGAGTGGTTAGAGAGTTATACTACTCACCACATAATTAAACTCCAGATATAGTCTCTTCTTTAAAAGCAGACATTATATCTGGAGTTCAGTTATGTGTTGAGTAGTATAACTCTCTAACCACTCGATCTTCCAGAAATTGCATAAGGATGGGGGATGGTGGGAGGGGATCATTATAGTGAGTACATAACTTCTTTTTTCACTAAAGTCTTGGATACTGGACTTGGGTAAAGACCATGCAGAGTTCATTGAACACTACATTGCATGGAAGGGGCAGTGGGACTATTAGTAATTAGTATTGCATTAGCCAAAGTTTTGGATGGTAAGCCTTCACCTTGGGCAAGTCTATCAACCTTTATGGGAAATCCTGCTCAACAGTCAATTAGTCTGACAAATTGTATCCACAAACTAGTCGCCAATATTTCATTAAGCATGCTGCTATCCCATCAATAAGCAGGAGGTGTAACATGGTAGAGGTCAAAATACTGTAAAAAGTTATTTTCAGGACTGGCCCATAATGAATAGAGGTCCAGTTCTATTAGGGTGTAGCAAGGACCATAACTCTTGAATGTGATGATTAAGAACATGGCCGCTAACAGCAGCACGAAGAGTATTAACACCATCCTGGTTTTATAACCAAATATCTTTGTCCACTGGCCCATCAGATTCCTAAAAAGAAAAAACATGTTATGAAAATGTAGCTTAAGGGACTGGCAAATACTGTAACATCTTTCTATATCTGTTGTTAAAAAGTATAATTTTAATACTGTATGCAGTCAGTCACTGAGTCGATTTTCTTTCTTTTCTTGAAGTTCAAGGTTGACTTATGCAAATACCTATTTTGTATTTCTGTCAAGGTCACTATAATAGTAATAAGTTATATCCATAATTATTTAATTCACCAGTAATCAATGTTAGCTAATCATTAATATTTCAATGAGCATAATGTCCATTTCACTTGCCTAATATCTAAGTAAATCATATTATCTACAAAAGTAGTCCTTATGATGGAAGTCTACCATAGTTTGATAGTGCATGATAATCTACATATGTGGGGTGAGTTTTCTGTGTTAGGCACACTCCCTGGATAGACAAGTGATGCAACACAATGTAGCTGTTTCTGTTAGAAACTACATCCTTAAACTGTCTAACAAAAAAAACCTCTTTCAGACAGTATAATTATTCCAGAACTTCACACACACACACACACACACACACACACACACACACACACACACACACACACACACACACACACACAATTACATTGCATACACCAGAACATTATGGCATAACTGAAGAATACTGGATCCATTTAGTGACTTATTGTGCCTAACGAAAAAAAAAAAATAGCAGTAACATAATTTGACAACTTATCCATCATTTGGTAGTTGCTGCTGACTGATTAATCAGTAACTTAGCAGCAAAACATGATGTATTAAGAAGCACCTCCTGTTTTATTTTTTCCATTTGTAAGGGGGTCGGCATTTATAAGGCTCTGAGCTGTTGACAAGCTGCTTCCAGTAGTCCACTGTTTGATTCCCTCAACCTCCATTTATCTATTCCCTGACTGAGCAGATCACTTACATAGTCTGGGGCATTTTGGGAAATTGGTCTAGGCTCTGCAATCATTTCCCAGACCACATGGTTAAAAACTACCCATAATGCTTTAGAAGGAGGAGATGGAACAAGAAAGAAGGATTATGGAGTGAAGAACATAAATGGAGTGAGGAAATAGAAATAAAATTTGAGTACCATAATGGTGCCCATGGTAGGTTCATGACCCCAAAAATGCCACAAAAAAGAAGGAAAGAGTCCTGATGATGGATGCTGGGGGTGTGGCCTAGGACTGGGAGGTTAATGTGTAACTTCTTAGGATGTTAATATACAAAATATGGGAAACGTTTTGTAAAATGTTGGTGAAGTCATCTGACAGAAAGACAAGAGAGGTGAAAATGTTGCTTTGAATAAGGAACAAATGAGGACTGGAGGAGGTAAGGAATAAAGGTACTAATAATTTGGGCAGGATGAATGAAGAAGCAAGGAATATCTCTGAATACAGATCTAAGAAAATGAGGGTTGTATGGAAACTTTAGAAAATGGGTGGATATGGTTAGGGAAGGCACGGAATAAATATGTTGCTGGTTGATGCCCTTACCTCTAAACCTGTTATTACAAGAATTCTGGTGAATGGCAAAAAGGAATAGGAACAAAGGTCCAAACTCAGGGACAGATTTTAAATGTTGTTCATATAAACTTAGAAGGTTGCTAGAGTATCCTGAAGGATATGATGTCTACAGATGAAATGTCAGTCATTATTTAGTGACTTCAATCCTCAGTTATTTGCCAGAAAACTACATACTTTTTGAGGAAAAGACCAAAAATATGAGGCCAAAATTTTGATATTCTGCAAAATTCTGGACAGCTGATTGTTACGATTCTTAAGCACAGCAACAGCATTTATCTTGCTGTGTGTGTCCCTTTCCTTTTCATATATCCTTTCGTGGCCTGCATGTGTGCTGCACAAAATAAAAAAATAGCATCACAGATAGACTTAGTTTGTCTGAATAGTGATACTCTTAGGGAAGGGGTTTTGGTAAAGTAATGTGATGAGCTGAGCTTAGGGGCAGGGTTAGGGTTAGCATACATGAGAAGTGGTAGTGGGCTAACCGTAACTCATACCTGCCCCTTTACAAGACAAGTAAAGATACATACCCACAGTACATACATACTATCACACACATACCATACAAACTATCACCTAACTTAACCCTAACTCTAACCCTAAATTCCAGACACTTGTACAGACACTACAAACCATAAACACACACACACACACACACACACACACACACACACACACGCACACGCACATGCACACACACACACAAAATTAAAGCTATCCCATACCCTAACCTAAAAAAACCCTGATTACCTACAGATACATGTATTACTCGCTGAACTATGAAAGTCAACAATCTAACGTTTGACGTCTTCTGTTGTCTACAATATAAACATTCAACTTTAAGGGTGCCCAGTACACTTTGTTTCCCAGATGCACTTTCCACAAAGTGTACAGACCCTCCCAAACACAAATGTGCATACTTGCTGGGTGAGCATCATAAACATGACAAGGACAGTATATTGACAAGACAGCATTTGCAATTAAATTCTAGTCAGGAGAAATGACAAGTCTGAGCTGTGCTGATCTGTACTCAGATTTGTGTCGATTTAGTAAAAATGCGACACTGGAGAGAGCAGAACTGTTGGCGAAGCTTCCAGTTATAGCTATGCTGAACATTCATAGAGAAATTAAAATAACTGTAGAGCAGTTTCTGCTAAAAGGTATGATGTTTCTGTGTCATATACTGCATTGTGTGGCATTGGGTCTCATCTCATTCTGCCTGGCAGGTTAGTACAGAGCGTTGTCTCTGACTTAATATAGCAAGGCTTTATCTTCTAATTCAAGGTTTGGTAAGTTCGTTTACTGCTTCCAAGTCTGATTCTAAATAAATTGATTTAGCTATGTTTTTGGTGTCCTTTAACATGCCTATTGGTTGTACTTGATGAACAAACAAAAATGAAGTAATGTAACTTACCTTGCATTTTCATTGCCGTCCTCTTTGTTATCGTTTGCCTACAATAAAAACAATAACATGAGAGTGAAACCCACTTTAATAATGTTTTATGGTATGTATTTTTAACTGACTTTAAAGTGCATATTGTGCATAAATATTTGTTGGTATTTTATGTTTTAATGTACAAACACAACACTAATATCGAATCTGTTGACTCAATACCAAAAGCAATAGTTTTTGCGTGACATCAGAAAGTGACAGTTATCCTCTCCTGAGGCTCTCTTGGAAAGATGTATAACTGTATGTTCAGGGTATTGACTGTGTTTCCATAATAATACAGGGCTGCATTTGACAATTGCACTAAAGGTTACAACAACTTGGTCAGCTTTTAAAATTTTAGACAATGTTGTTTTACTGCACTATTGTTTGGGTGTTACCTTTGAAAAATATCAAAATATGATGAAATCTAGTACAAATGATTTTACAAGCTATTAAAAAAACATTGTCTTTCCTTTGGGAAAAAAGTGTTGGGTGGATAGAGTGGAAGGAAAATCAAGCTAGAAATCTGTAGTGTAAAATTAACAGAATGTGGATCAGTCTAGAGGGCCATGCATACGAATGGAAACCTAGAAGGTCAGCCAGAAGAGAAGAACAAATGCACTATAATTTGGATGTGCAGCATTGTTTAGTGGAAGTAAGGATGGAGTGGGAGAAGAACACACAGGGGGTTGTTGAAATGGGGGCTGTTTCAAGGTGAATTTGAGGAACTGCTGCTTCAGTGAAAAGACAGTATAGTCTAGGAGCATGTTGCAGCATCCAGCTACCCTGCTAAACTACCGACAGTTTAATGCCATCTGTGGCTAAACTGCAGTCAGACGGTGATAAAACAAAGAAATATGCCAGCCAGCTAGACAAGTATAAGAAGCCATTTACTTGTTGCTCAACATTAGGATTTGTTCTCAGCAGGACATTCCTCTACATGGAAATAAAATTTGGGAAGGAAGAACACAGACTGGTTGCTATGTATTATCTCCACGTCCAGCACATATTATATGTCTTCCTTGCTTCTTTATCAGTGAGTCAGCTATGTGGTCTACTGGTCCCAGTCCCTCATTACTGCACATAAACTCCATTTCTACTTAATGACTGTCCTATGTGATAATTCTGTGTACTGTCTCTCTGAACGGAAACCCCACACCTCAGTATTTCAGTTACAGGATGTACGCCCATATGCTTTAAGAGTGGGTACCTCAGAGTGACCTTCTGTGTAAGTAGCAGGCAATATAGCACAAAGGGTTAAAGCTGTCAACCACTAACAAGTTTGACCTTATAGTCTTGGTTTGATTCTGTCATTCTTCATATAGGTTCATAGATAAGTACTAGGCTATTTGCCCGAGGGCATCTATAAGCCTAGTCAGAATGTGTTGGCTTTCGCCAGCCACTTAGATTAGTTCCCTGTGCCTCTGTCCAGCAGAGTCATTAGTTCCCTGTGCCTCTGTCCAGCAGAGCCACTGCAGTGATCCCTGGGGTAAATTTTCTGATTCCCATCCACTCGTCAAGGTTTCTCTTGAAGAGTGTTAGTGAGGGGCTCTGCCTAATGTAGATTGGAATCCTGTTCCAAAGCATGGGGAGTCTCTGGGACAGGAATCTATCCCTCCAGCATGACCTATTTAACATTGTGGTGAGGATTAGATCCCTAGAGCGTGTGGCATGTCCATCAGTTCAGGGTTGGACATGGCCTTGTACGTCAGGCAGAGATCACCTCTGAGTAAACAGTATGCAACTGAGTACAGCTGGAGTTTCTTCAGTCGGGCTGCATAGGGCATCTGTTTGAGGCAAGTAATCCTCTTGGTGAGGTACTTCTGTGGTCTTTCCAGCTGTTGCAGGTGTCTTGTACAGTACATCCCAAATTGGGATATTGTACTCTATGATGGGTCTGATGAGTGATGAGTAGAGGGTCACAATAACCTCTTTTATTCTAGATGCAAACCCTTTTGTGATTAGCTGGGCCACATAGAAGGATTTTCTAACCTTCTTGGCAATATGATTATCAAATGAGAGATTACTATCTACTTGGATCTGTATTTAGGGGACTACCATGTATGTGGTAGTTCGCGGGTACTTTGTTTTTTCCAAAGAGGATGACTATGCACTTTTTGGCATTTAGCCTGAGGCCATGATTTTGACACCAGGTATCCGTCTCAGTGAGACTCTTCTGGAAGATGTCTGTATCTGCCAGAGAGTCAATTATGGCCCCCAGTTTGCAGTCATCTGCAAACTTCGTCAGCCATAGTCCTCCTGTGCTTGCCTGTACCTCTGAGAAGTATATACCGAACAGGAGGGGTCCCAGGACTGAGCCCTGGGGACACCACTTGTAACCAGTTTAGAGTCGGGCCTATGGCCTGCACTTCTCACCATGTGGGTTCTATCCATGAGTCAATTGGCAACCCATCTCATGACATAGGGGTTTATCTTCAGGCTGGTGAGCTTGTCTATAATACCAGAATGGGGAATGGTGTTGAAAACCTTTGCGAGGTCTAGGTAGGCTGTGTGGGCCTCCTTTCCCTCATCTAAAGCCTTGGTAGCTGTCTCAAAGAAGTCCACCAGGTTTAGGAGGCATGATCTGCTCTTAACAAATTCAAACTGGGTAGGGTCCAATGTCTGGAGTTTTCCAATGAGTTCCACAATGATGCGCTCTATAGCCTTGCAGACCAGGCTAGTCAGGCTTATAGGGCGATAGTTCCCGGGGTCTATTGTGGCTCCGCCTTTGTGGAGCGGGATAACTGTAGCTGTGTGCCACTGTTTGGGAATGTAGCCTGTAGAGAGGCTGAGTTTGAACAGTGTGTTTAGGTGAGGGGTTAGTTCATTTTGGAGCTTGTGTAAAACACAGCCTGGGACACCGTCCTGTCCCATTGAATCTGTATTTTTGGCTTTGGATAGTGCTGTTTTAACCTGTGTGTCAGTGATTGCCGGGGCTCTACATTCTTCTGGTATGGTTATGGGCCCTTTAGGGGGTGAGAGGGGGGTGAAGTTTGAACTAAACCTGTCTGCCAGAATATTGGCAATATCAGTCGGTTCAGTGTATTTTGTGCCATTCTGCACTACCTCAGAGCAGATTTGAGAGTTTCCACTTAGGTTCTTGAAATAGCTAAAGAATGCTTTGTGGTTATCTTTGGAGTCCTTGGCAATTTTTCTTTTGAAGCTAGCCTTAGATGATTTTATGAGGGATCATAGTTTCTTGCTGATACTGATCAGGGATGTCTTTCCTTCTTGGGATTTTACTCTTTTCTGTACTAGTTTCTTCTATTGTATAGCTTGTTTATGGCAGGAGTCCACCAGACTGGTTTCCTCTTCTTGAAGGAGTGAGTCTTGGTTTTGCTTGGGATAGCATGATCCATACATTCTTGCAGGTGCTCATAGAGTGCCTTTGTAAGAGATTCAGCAGCTTGGACAGCACTGTCCTTTAGCATGGTGGCTGTGAACCTTTCCACCTCGGTCTTAAGTAACGTGAATTATCTTTTGAAAAGTTTTTCACGGTGGTTTCCTTGATTGGGGGTGGGGCGGAATGTGGATATCCAGAGTGATGAGTCTGTGGTCTGATCTGACCAGTGAGGGGTTGACCTCTGGTGTAGAACACCAGTCGCACATCAAGCTGTTTGATATTTTTATAAAATACACACTTTAGTTGAAAACTACAACAGCTGAGAAATCCTGTTCAAATCTCAGCAGTAGTGACCTCTGACATATTTATAATTATGGAGGTGCAGCCAAGGCAAATTCCCAACATGCGGGTATGTATGTACAGTATGTATACTAACTATGAGCATGTC
>NC_056726.1:1000288458-1000396665 GCF_019279795.1 Protopterus annectens | reverse complement strand
CCACAGGGGGGTCATTCCTATCTATGTCTTATTTATTTATTTATTTATATTTTACATTTGTTGACAGGGATAGTCCAGCTAGATTCATGTCCATTTTCAGTGGAGGCCCGGGGAGAAAAGCTCCAAGGTAGACACAGTAAAAACAATAAAGACATATTATAGATATGGTATTTACAAATAATACATAAGCAGACATGAATAGCCAAGTTCACAAGTTAGAGTTACCCCGGTAACAGTCAGGGGAAAATTAAACAGTAGTTTGATTAATAGATTATTAACATTCATGATGAGAGATAGCCAGGCTTGTTGCAGTGGCAAAGCCAGTTTAGTGCCAGATGTTGTTTGAGTTTGGTTTTAAATTGGCCTTTGGAGGAGTGCAAAGTAATATCAGCTGGAAGTGAATTCCAGTCTCTGCCTGCAGAGTTTGCAAAGAGGGAATCACCGGCTGCATTGTTAATTTTGAGTGTCTGAATTAAGTCTGTTTGAGAATCGAAGCAGTCGTGGATTGTTATAGGGGTGATAATATTTTTAAGAGCTGGTGTATTATCTGGATTATAGAGGATTGTATTAGCCATAATCAGAAGGTTATATTGGATTAGACTGGGAAGTTCTAGCCACCCAAGCTGTTTAAGGTTGATGCAGTGGTGTGTTCTAAAAGGCAGGCCAGTGGCAAACCTGGCAATGTGATTGTAATAGGTTGACAGTCTATTAAGTACAGTCTTGTTTAGATTAAAAAGAAGGGGGGAAGCATATATAAGTGTTGAAAGCAGGTGAGAGTGAGCTATGGCAATCTTAGCTGGGGGGGTTAGGAAGGCTTTTTTTCTCTATAGTGACCCAGGTTTTTTATTGATGGTCTTGATCGATTGGTTTACATGAAGGTCAGATTTTAGGTTATTATCAATAATGCCATCTATTAGTTTTGTAGAGGGGTTGGGGATGATTATTGTGCCCTCTTTTGCATTTATGGTGAAGGTAAAAGCAGCAGACCTTTGTGTTGGTGAGAATAACAGCATTTTAGTTTTTTTGGGATTTAGTAACAATCGACACGCAAGGAGCCAGTTTTCTATAGTATTAAAGGTGGACTGGGTAGCAGACCTCAAGTCTGAAGGAGATGTAGCTGAGCAAATCAGTGTGGAGTCATCAGCATATTGGATACAGCTGACATTTGGGATGACCGTATATAAGTCGTTAATAAAGACGGAAAACAGTAGGGGCCCTAATATGGAGCCTTGTGGTACTCCAGTGGTGTTACGTAATTGGTTAGAGAGCTTGTTCTGCCAGAGAACAGCCTGCTGCCTCCCACTGAGGTAGGATTTAAACCATTGAAGGGCTTTAGAATCTAGACAGAAAGATTGCAGAGTGTAAATCAAAAGTTGGTGATCACCATGTCAAATGCCTTGGAAAGATCCAAGAAGAGGGCTGAGGATATGTGATTATTGTTACAGTTATTATTTACGGTACTGGTAAAAGCTAGTAGGGCTGAAGTCATGCTGTGGTGTGGATGGAAGCCATGTTGAGTATCAGGCATGAGGTGATTCTGAATTAGGTGATGCATGAGTTGTTTTTGTATACATGTTTCCATAATCTTAGATAGTGGAGAAAGTATAGCTATTGGTCTGTAAATGGAGAATTCAGTGGAGGAACCTCTTTTATGTAGTGGGATTACGTAGGATGCTTTCCAAATGGTAGGAATTTTAGCCTCTGCTATGGTACGATTAATTAGTATAGATACTGGATAGGCAATGGCATCAGCTGATTTTTGAAGGTATTAAACAGGGAGTTGGTCAGCGGAGAGTGTGGTGGGTTTTAATTTTTTGATCAAGGTACGGATAAGTGACGTGGACACTGGTTAGAAGCTGAACGAGAGTAGGTTTATAGGGGTGGTACTATCAGGGCCAGGGGAGCTAGGAGGTAATTGGCTAGCTAGGGCTTGAATTGTCTCAGTAAAGAAATGCTTAAAACTGTCCGAAACATCCTCAGGGGATTTATCAATGGTAGCAGCAGAGATAGGGGTAGACATTTTTCCAGGACGAAGTAGATTACTCAGACCTGCCCAGAACTTCTGAGGATTTTTCTGGTTTGCTGTCTGTAAATTACAGTAGTATTGTTTTTTGTCTTGTAAAATGTATTTTTTAGTTTCATTCCTAGCTTGCTTGTATTTAACATGATCATGGGGATCTTTAGTGGAGCGCCATAAAGCCCAAAATTTGTTTCCACTGGTAATTTTTAGTCTAGACTCTTTAGAAAGCCATGGTGCAGTTTTTGCCTTTGTTTGCTTTGAGTGGGCAGGTGCATGTAAATTAAGGATTTCAAGAAATTTGTTGTTAAAATATGCAACTGCCTCCTCTAAGGGGATGTGTTTTACCATAGACCAGTTACAGGAGTTAAGTTCCTGTTGGAATTTGGCAGGGTCAGAGCCTTTTTTGTTTCTGACTTTTCTGAATAAGGGTTGATGAGGATTAATGGCTTTTTGCTTAACTATGTAAGTGAGAAGGTGGTCACTTAGGTCATCAGAGAGGGTACCAGCAGTGTACAGTTGGGGGTTACTATTTATGAGTACCCAGTCGAGTATGCTTTCTTTTTGGTTGGGTTTATCTAGCCTGGTAGGGGTGGTTATGATTTGTGTAAATGCGTGCAGGTTAATGTGGGTAGAAGAGGATTCTGAGGAACAGGTGCCCCAGTCTATGTTAAAGTCACCAAGTAGTAGGGTTTCTTGGGGGTAATGACATGATAGCCAGTGTAGGGTGCCTTCGAGTGTGGCTATATTATTACCCAGGGGGAATATACATACAGATGATGTTGATGCATTTACTTTTGTTGAATTGCAATTTAGTGGCAAGAATTTCAGAATTATTAATCTGAGGTGGTTGATTAACATCTATGTTCACATTAAATTCAGATTTGTAGAGTATAGCTACCCCCCCCCCTTCCTGGAAACACGATCCAGTCTGCGTATGTTATACCAAGGTGGGAACACTTCATTGTCAGTAGTGTTAGGTTTTAACCACATCGCAGATAGACAGAGAATCTCAGGGGGAGTGGACAGCCAGGAGTGCATGCGTTCATGTACCTTGTTATTAATGCTCCTAATATTGAGATGACAGGACAGGAAAGAGTTAGTTGGTCTACTAATTATAGTTTTGTGGCTTAGGTTACAGGTAGAGGGGGTGTATATATCAGAAGTGAATGGGCCAGGGTTGGGGTGAATATCACCACCAAGTATAAGGTTAGGACTATACTTAGTGATAAGCTTTAGGAGTTTGTTTACACTGACTCCAAATGTTTTCTAAGGCTTTGGTATGTATTAACTTAATGGTTGTATTTTAAACTGAATATTTTAAGCTGTATTTTTAAACTGTACTTTGCACCAAATTAGAGACTATGTTTAGACGGTGTTTTATACTCTTGTATGGTATGTTTTAGCTGCAGGTTATTGGTTTAGAGTATAATTTTCAGGGCTATATGTGGGAGAGCAGAGTGAAAATACAATATTCAGGGTTTTATTTTAGGTTAAGAAATAATGTTACAGGATGCTAGGGGCAAACTAGTTTAATTAAAAACATGGAGGGAGCCAAATTACTATGGGGGAAAGACTAGCTGACATAGTGTTATTCCTGCAATGTACACATTATGCTGTAATAGTTACGAGGCATCTCTGACAATGTACATATTATGTTATAATGATGGAGGAACCTCCCAGTGCACATATTATGGTATAATGCTCACATGGCACCCCTTCCCATAGTGGTGTTCTCTCAGTCCGTGCATTATGTTTTAATGATGGTGGAATTCCCACAATGCACACATTATGATATAATAGTGATATAGTGACACTTCCTATGGTGGTACTCCCTCTATACACAAATTATGCGATAATGATGGCGGAGCTCCCACTCTGCACACATTATTCTCTAATGGTGATGGTGACAGGGTGACACTTCCCATGGTGGTACTCCCCCAATGCACACATTATGTTATAATGATGGAGAAAATCCCACAATGCACTAATATATTATAATGGCACTTCCCATGGTGATACTCCCATCAATACACACATTATGCTATGATGATGGGGGGAACTCCCACAATGCACACATTATGCTATAACGATCACATGGTGACACTTCCCATGGTGGTACCCCAATGAACACATAATGCTATAATGATGGTGGAACTCCCCCAGTGCACACATTATGGTATAATGGTCACATGGTGACATTTCCTATGGAGGAACTGCCCCAATGCCCACATTATGCTATAATGATCACATGGTGACACTCCTGTGATGGAACTCCCCCAGTGCACCCATTATGCTGTAATGAATGTGGAACTGCCACAATGCACTGATTATGTTATAATGGTCACATGGTGACACTTCCCATGGTGGTACTCCTCCAATGCATGCATTATATTATATCGTTGGTGGAACTCCCACAATGCACACATTAGTTCCTCAATACACACATTATTCAATAATGATGCTGAAACTCCCACAATGCATACATTATATTATAATGATGGCAGAACTCCCTCAGTGCACACATTAGTCTCCCAGTGGAGGCTTTTGATATGTAAAGCAGAGATACAGTCACCTACATAGGAGCTGGTGGGGCTTTGCATTCAGTTAAAATGATGGTGAAACTCCAACAATACAGACATTATGCTATGATGATAGCAGAACTCCCCCAATGCACACATGTTATAAAGATAGCGGAACTTCTCCAACTTCATGCTTCTTAAGACAGAAGTGGTGAACTTCATGACACCCATGCAGATGGATAATACAGTTACGACTACTGAATCCAACACTATTTCTCTTTATAAACACTTACATGAGTGCATGGATCGTGGTATCCCAAACAGAACCAAGATGCTATCCTCCAAAAAAAGGAAGACAATCTGGTGGTCCCCTGCCATAAACAAACTGTACAACAGAAAGAAGAAACTCTTGCAAAATAGAGTAAAATCCCATGAGTGGAGGAGCTCCCTGGTCAGTCTCAGTAAGAAGCTGCGATCCCTGATAAAATCCTCCAAAGCTAGTTACGTAAACAAAATTGCCACTGATTCTAAAGACAACCACAAAGCATTCTATAGCTATGTCAAGAATCTCAATGGCAACACTCAGATCTGCTCTGAGTTACAGCACAATGGCACTAAATATACAGACCCAACTGATATTGCCAACATCCTGGCAGATAGGTTCAGTGCTAACTTTACCCCCTCTCACCCCCTAAAGAGCCCATCTCTAAACCAGAAGAATGCAAAGTTCCTGTAATCACAGCTGCACAGGTAAAAAACACACTCTCCAAAGCCAAGAACACAGCATCCATGGGACCAGACAACATCCCAGGCTGTGTTCTACATGAACTACAGAACGAACTGGCACCCCACCTAAGTACCATGTTCAATCATAGCCTCACCTCAGGCTTTGTGTCTGCTGAATGGCGCACAGCAACGGTTATCCCACTGCACAAGGGGGGAGCCACCACAGACCCTGGGAACTACCGCCCCATTAGCCTGATGAGCCTGGACTGCAAGGCCATGAAACGTATCATCATAAAACTTATAAACAAAGACATTGGTAATCTCCAAACTCTGGATCCCACCCAGTTTGAGTTTGTAAAAGGCAGATCATGTCTCCCAAACCTGATAGACTTCTTTGATGCAGTCACCAAAGCCATATTCAAGGGTAAGGTGGTCCACACAGCCTATCTAGATCTTGCCAAGGCTTTCAACACCATCCCCCACTCTGGAATTATAGATAAACTCACTAAACTAGGTATATATCCCTATGTCACAAGATGGGTTGCCAACTGGCTCACTGACAGAACCCACACTGTGAAAACAGCAGACTCCAAATCCGACTTCAGACCAGTGACAAGTGGAGTACCACAGGGTTCAGTCCTGGGTCCTCTCCTGTTTGGTATCTAGTTCTCTGAAGTACAGGCTAACACAGAAGGTCTTTGGCTAATGAAGTTCGCAGATGACTGCAAACTAGGAGCCATAATCTAAACTCCTAATGATGTGGACATCCTACAAAAGGGCCTCACTAAGACAGATGCCTGGTGTCAAAGCCATGGCCTCAAGCTCAATGCCAAAAAGTGCATTGTCATCCCCTTTGGTTAAAAACTCTGTACCCATGAATTACAACATAGGCGGTAGTATACTTAACACCGAAAGTGTGATAAGAGACCTTGGGACACAGGTGGACAGTAGTCTCTCCTTTGATAATCACATAGCCACAGTAGTCAGGAAATCCTTCTATGTGGCACACCTCATCACAAAAGGTTTCTCATCCAGAAAAAAAGAGGTTATTGTTCCCCTCTACTCATCACTCATTAGACCCATTATAGAGTACAACGCCCCTTTTGGTATGTACCTCACAAGACATCTACAACAACTGGAAAGGCCGCAGAAATACCTCACAAAGAGGATTACCGGCCTCAAACAGATGCCCTACACAGACCATCTCAAAAAACTCCAGCTTTACTCCGTCGCATATCGCCTACTCAGAGGTGATCTCTGTCTAACATACAAAGTTATGTCAAACCCAGAGCTGTTGGACATGCTCCACTTAAAGAAATCCCAATCCCTCCGAGCTACATCCTCTAGGGACCTAAACTTGTCACAACAATAAACAGAACATGCCGGAGGGATAGATTCCTGTCCCAGAGACTTCCCATACTCTGGAATAAACTACCTATCTATATCAAACAAAGCTCCTCATTAGCACTCTTCAAGAAAAATCTTGATGATTGGATGGGAAATAGGAAATTCACCCCAGGGGTCACCTCTGTGGCTCTGCTCGACAGTGGCACAGGAAAATAATTTTCTTGGGTGGCAAAAACCAGGGTACCTTTTTGGCTGGGCTTGTATAGGCCCTAGGGCCAATTGCCTAGCACCTACCTATGAACCTATGAACCTATGAACTCCCCCAATGCACACATTATGTTATAATGATAGTGGAACTCCCCCAATGCACACATTATGTTATAATGATAGCAGAACTCCCCCAATGCACACATTATGTTATAATGATAGTGGAACTCCCCCAATGCACACATTATACTATGATGATAGCGGAACACCCGCAATGCACCCATTATGTTATAATGATAGCGGAACTCTCCCAATACACACATTATGTTATAATGATAGCGGAACTCCCCCAAAGTACACATTATGTTATAATGATAGTGGAACTCCCCGAATGCACACATTATGTTATAATGATAGCGGAACTCCCCCAATACACATATTATGTTATAATGATAGCAGAACTCCCCCAATACACACATTATGTTGTAATGATAGTGCAACTCCCCCAATGCACACAGTATGTCATAATGATAGCGGAACTCCCCAATGCACACATTATGTTATAATGAAAGCGGAACTTCCCAATGCACACATTATACTAAATGGATAAGTCAGGAAGATGTATATCATGGCAGTACTGATCATTCCTGCATCTTAAAAACAAATTGTATTGTTAAAATTTCAGAAAGTACTTACATGGCTTTCAGTTCTCTTGCATTTTCTAATTCTTCTCTCATTGCAGATAATTTGTTCTCCAGTACCTGACAATTTTAGTAAACATAGTTAATATTCAGGCCTGATGTACAATTACACTTTATGCTGATAACATCTGTATTACCTAGTTAAAGCCATTCAGTTGCTTCTTATAAATCAAGCTGGAGAAAACAGCCATGTTCTAGTTCACACCTGTCTTTTACACAAGACCATAAGAAAGGGGAAGAAGTGCCTGAAGACCATTTCTGTAGCTACTGCTTTTTGGCCAGTAGTTTGATTCATGTTTAGCTCTGGTGGGACCACTGTAAGGAGTCTTACCCTGAGGTGTTGTGACTGCCTGAGCTCATGATATGCAAAGCAGTGATACAATCACCTACTCAGGAGCTAGGGAGGAGGGGGACGGAGGATTTGCATTCATTTAAAAAATGTTCTTGTTTAAAATTCATGTTTAAAAAGTAATGAAGTTCACTTCATGCAGGAATGTAAATTCAGTCAGTGAGGCACCCTGCAGAACAACAGCGGTTAGTAGGCAACAGAATGAGAAATGCCTAAAAATCACCTGCTTTTATTCTTACTGTTACACTTTATTCCATTTGATTGTCTAATTTTTGGCAGAACTTTTTTGTGGACAACATTCGTACACCCTTAACATCTTCTCTTGGCCTTTCCTTGTTTTGTCCCATTAACATGTGTAACTTTACCCAGGGTTACTTAGCTGTAACCAGAAAGGTAAGCATTCTCTCTCAGTACAATTTTCACTGCATTGCGCTTAGCTGTTTCATTGTCTGCACCCTCATAATCCCCACAAATGTTGAACTGCCTCCATATAGCCATCTATTTCAGATACCTTACTCCTGATGTGACCTATGAAGAGAACTGAAGAGTTGCTTTATACAACACAGAGGAGCTAGATATCAATGGAAAACAAATCTTCCAACATAAAAGATCTGTCAAAAAGCAAATTGAAGGTCATGCTGCTTAACGCTAGGAGTCTTAACCTGAAAATGCACTCACTGGAGGCTCTCCTTGCACTGGAAGATGCCGACATCTGTGCAGTCACGGCAACTTGGTTCAAGGCTGCAGAAAGCACTCCTGCCTTACCGGACTGTACCTCATTCCAGCACCAAAATGAGGTCTGGAAGACTAAGGGAGGTGGAGATTCTATTTTCATTAAAGACAAGCACACCTCCAGACTGGTTTGCCAGCATGATGCACTAGAACTAATCCATGTGCAACTGACAATTGGCAAGACACCCATCCAAGTTATAGAGTTATAAACCCCTCCATGACTCAGGACACCCACTCTTCCTACCTGGACCTTCTTGACTCCATCAAGGTACCCCCTAATACCCTGATCATTGGTGACTTCACCTACCCCACCACAGACTGGGTGAACAATTCCTGCTTTAATCCATTCACCCAATGATTCCTTGACTTCATCAGTTCTAATTCACTAGACCAGCTTGTCTCATCCCCAGAAGGGGAGATAACATTCTAGACTTGGTTCTCACCAACATGGGTGACCACTGCACCATCCCCATAGTAAGTTCTTCCCTGGTAAGATCAGATCATTGGTCTGTCTCATTCGAAGTGTCTCTCACATCCAATGCCCCACCCCCCTGTCATAACCAGTCTGAAAATCTTCTCAAAAGCTGACTACAACCTTCTAAGGGAGGGTACCAGTAGATTCACACCACCGCCCCCCTCAGGGGATGCAGACAAATATGCTGAACAGTATGCCAGTGTAGTATACAAGCACCTGTATAACTGCATGGACTCAGCCGTACCCAACAGAACTAAACCTGCTCCTCAAGGAAACACAAAACTATCTGGTGGACATCTGTATGAATAAGCTTTACAGCAAAAGGAAGAAACTGTTGTTCAATGGTAAAAAGGCACAAATTCCCAATTGGAAAAACTCCCTCCTTAGCCTCAAAAAGCAAATTAGATCATTAATGAAAACCTCCAAAGTCAATTATGAATTGAAACTAGCCTCCAAAACAAAGGCTAACCACAGTTATGTCAGGAACCTGCATGACAAAGCCCAGGTTTGTTCTGAATTAGTTCTTAATTGTACCACTTACACTGCTCCTGTTGCCTTAGCCAACCTGCTAGCAGACAGGTTCAGTGCAAACTCAACCCCTTGTCCCCCTCAAGGCCCATTTGATATCCCCGATATGTATCCCACACCTCACATTTCCACAGATCAAGTGTTAAAGGCCCCATCCAAGGCAAACAACACAGCTTCCATGGAACCTGGTGGTATCCCAGGCTGTATTCTGCACCACCTCCAGCAAGAACTAGCCTTGCCATTGAGCACCCTATTCAACCATAGCCTCTGTACAGGCTTCATTCCAGCAGGGTGGAAAACTGTCATTGTCATCCCTTTGCACACAGATGGTGCCACTACTGACCCTGGAAACTATCGCCCCATTAGTTTGACAAGCCTGATCTGTACGGCCATGGAGCGTATTATTATTATTATTATTATTATTAAGGGTGGGAAGGTGGCATAATGGTTAAGGTGTTTACCTAATGAACACAAGGTGCAGGGTTTGATTCTCACATGGGGTAATTGGCTAGGCTTGAAATAGCCCACAAGGGTAGTTAGCCTAGTACTAATCTATGAACCTATGAACCTAATCTATGGACCTCATAAACAAGGACATAGGCAATCTCCAAGCACTTGACCCCACCCAGTTGGGATACATCAAGGGCAGATCTTACCTGTTAAACCTGGTTGACTTTTTTGAGACTGTCACTAAGGCACTGAATGAGGGGAAAGTCAGTACATACAGCTTATCTTGATGTGGCCAAAGCCTTTGACACAATCCCCCACTCCGGCATCATTGAAAAGCTAACACAACTTGGCATAAATCCCTATCTCATCAGGTGGATGGCCAACTGGCTCACCAACAGGGCCCACAAGGTCAAACTAGGTGCCTCCAGCTCCAACAGCAGACCTGTCACTAGTGGTGCTCCCCAGGGATCTGTCCTGAGACCCCTACTGTTTGACATCTAATTTTCAGAGGTCTAGGCAAAGACAAAAAGCCTGTGGCTGACCAAGTTTGCAGATGACTGTACATTGGGTGCTGTCATTGACTCCCCAAATGATGCTAACATACTACAAGAGAGTCTCACAGCAACAAATGACTGGTGCCAAAGTCATGGCCTTAAGTTAAACCCAAAAAATGTATTATCATACCATTTGGCAAAAACATAGCCCCTACTGATTACCACATCAATGGCAACTCCCTAAGCACACAATCTGTGGTGAGAGACCTGGGTACACATGTTGACAACAATCTTGCATTCGATCATCAAACAGCGGAAGTGGTCAGAAAAGCCTTTTACTTGGTTCATCTCATAAGTAAAGGGATTGCATCCAGAAATAAGGAGGTGATTACCTCTGTGTACTCATCCTTCATTAGGCAAGTAATTGAGTGCAATGGTCTGTTTGGTATGTACTTCTCCATACATGCATCCATGACCTCAACCTGGTCTGTGACATCAACAGGGCTTGTTGGCGGGACAGATTTATGTGCCGAAGACGCCCACTTCTGTGGAATAGACTCCCTCTCCATGTCAAGCAAAGCACCTCATTAACCCTTTTTAAGCACAACCTGGATAACTGGATGGGAACAGAAAACACACCCCTGGGATTCTACCTGTGTCCCTACTGGACAGAGGCATTGGGTGCTGACTTGTCAGAAGATGGGCTAAATTCTTGGCTAGGCTTGTAAGGGACTCAGGTCCAATAGTCTAGTAACTTCCTGTGATCCTGTGAAACACCTGCACCAACTGGAAAGGCTACAGAAATACCTCACAAAGAGAATCCATGGTTTCCAATATTATTATAGCTAGTTTCCAGTTTGGAAAGATTAAGCTTAGATAGATTGGTATAAAAGGCAGATGCATAGAACAGGGTAGAAGTAAGCTGTGTCTGGGCAATAGATTTCTTAGCTAGTGGGGTAAGGAAGGGTTTTATTCTATACAGGGAGCCTAGTTTTTTTATTGATGGTTTTTATAGTATTGTTAACATGGACATCGAAGCTGAGGTTATGGTCAATAGTTACGCCGAGGAGATGAGCAGTAGAGTCAGGGGAAATACAAGTACCATTGTCAGAGGTAATGGTAAAGTGGATCTGTGGGGATTTTTGGTTGGGAGTAAAAAGTAAAAGATTTGTTTTTTTGGGGTTAAGGAGGAGGCAGCATTGGGTAAACCATTTTTCTACTTTGTTAAATACAGTTTGGATAAGGGTCTGGAGGGAGGAGGAAGACTTGGCAGTACAGATAAGCATAGAGTCATCAGCATATTGTATGCAGCAATCTGTACTCAGTATTGTACAGATTGCTCAGAGGTGATCTGTGTCTTGCCTACAAGGCAATCTCAGACCCTGCTCTACTAGAGATGCTCCATATCCATAAGACTAACTCCTCACGCATTACCTGATCAGAAGGACTAAATCTAATATGTGACATTCACAAAACCTGCTGGAGAGACAGGTTTGTCTCCCAGAGGTTGCCCCATCTCTGGAATAGATTTCCCATACACGTCAAACAGACTACCTCACTAACCCTCTTCAATTTCACCTTGATGAGTGGATGGGAAACCAATTTATCCCAGGGGTTCCACCTGTATCCCTCAGTGACATAGGTGACAGGTGCTGATTGAGGTTTCTTTTTTGGGGGATAAACTCTTGGCTTGGCTTGTAAGGGCCCAAGGGCCAATAGCCTAGTAATCTCCTATGATCCTGTAAACATCCTTGTGCAATAATGGTTCTTCTGTAGGACTTTTTTATAAAGTGGGCCATTTTTAGTCTTTGCTTGACTGACGCTTAGTTCCATGCTGACAAGCACACTTTGCATGGGTTGCTCTTTCTATTCCCTTGTGTTCTCTGACATGGACACATTTAGGGTTGCTACCTTTTCAGATGTCAAGAATGGAACATTTCTTATCAATGTTTGAGACTGTATAGGGCAGTCCATACTATCCATCCATGCAGAGGACTTTCCAGTTTATTACTAGAATTAAGGCTTAGGATTTGGATAAATTTGGCTGCTTCTAGTTGTTTATATCATATATTAAAGTGCTTTATAGGCAGAAATATATTACTGAGTGTGTTTCCGGATGGTTATACAGGAAAATTTGTTATAGGTTATGACAGTACAGGCTGATAGGCAATCTCTTCTGGGTAGTGATAGTATCCCGATAGAAGTTTGGAGGTTGTATAAAGAAAAATAAGCCCAGTGCATAATAAAGTGTACAATAAAGTAACCTAGGAAGGGGATGTTCCACCTGCAAGGAAACAGGCAGAGGTGATGGTTTTACCAATGAGGGATAAAGTCTGAATGCCATTTTTGTCCTAGGCCATGGTTAAAAAGTGACTGTGGCTATTTTAGCATGCTATATGGCTTGTTGGCTACTGGGGTAAATGTGTGATCAAAGTGGATTTGTTATGAAGGGACAAAGTTTTGATAATCCTCTAAAAATTGGAATAATAATGCATTTGGGGAATAGTGATGGTCAGCTTGGATGCTGAGAAGGCTAACAACACCTTTTATGAAACTATGAACCTGATTCTGTGTACACAGATTAGAAGGTTAGAGTAAAGATCCATGTAGGTTTATATTTTAGGCTTACTAAGGGTACTTTGCAAGGATGTACACTTTACAATATCACTTCTGCCTTTTTTAGTTTGCTTGGAGCACTTGGCAGCTTAGATCAGGTAATTTGAAATAAGTGGTTATAGAGTGGGGCATATTCAGATGATGTGCCAGTTGATGCTACACCAGACCAGAAGAGAATCTACAAAAATGTAGAGTCCTAGCTAATTATGGTAGTTTTGTAGGATGTAAGATTAATATCACCAAGAGAGATACAGTAGCATTAAATTATAATTTTCCCTGTACTTAAGAAATATTTATTAGTAGTTGTGGGAGTCAGTTTATGTGAAATACCTGGGTGTTTAAATAGTGAGTTTGTTGGAGTCATCAATACTGCACTACAATTGTTACATGGCAGTTGTTCACATGATAGAATTCCCACAATGCACACATAACTATGCTGAAATGGTCATGTGGTGTCAGCTTACATGGTGGTCACATGGTGTCAGCTTACATGGTGGTCACATGGTGTCAGCTTACATGGTGGTACTCCTGCAGTGCACAATTTGAACAACTGGAAGGTCAGGAAGCAACATATATCATGCCAGTGCTTCTCATCCCTGTAGCGTATAAAGAAATTAGATCCCAAGAGTGCAGACATTACATTATTCCACACTTCCATTGTTGTTGCATGCTTTTCTGGCTTTCTTACTTAATATTCCCCTGTTTTGTAAGATGGCTGGAAATATGTTGAACTTTATATGGGATGGCAGAATGTCCAGAGTGGCTAGGGAAAAGTTGGTAATGCTTTACAAGCTGAAAAGTTAAATGTACCATATCCTCATATTTATTTTGAAGTTGTGCCATTGAATTTTTATTTATTTTTGTTAGGAATGTCCTGCTTTTGCTTATTCCTTTGACTGCACTAGCTGTTATGGAATTTCAGATTTTGTCCCTTCTGTGGCCAGAGTGAAACTTACTGAAGACACTGATTCAATATGTGACAGATATAAGAACTTATTGAAGTTGGAGTCCATCTTCTCACCATAAAATCCATCAGTAAATGCAGCATACACACATCAGCAACACAGAGCACCTACCTCCACTACACTGGTTTATGCTCAGATTGTTAAGAGAACACTGCCAAAGCCTCTCAGGCTATGGAATAGGAAATCATGGTCATTAGTTCACATAACAGCACCCCCACATTCACCATGCATATTAGTATCCAGTACAAGTATCTCTAAGTGTCACAAGAGTGCAGACTCCAAGCCCTTAAGACCCACTTAGACTGCATCTACCTACAGTAATGTTTTAGTACTTTGTCAAGAATGTGGTCACTGCCTTCACAATATTGGATTCAAGAACAGGGGGATGGTCAGCTGCCTTTCAAGTGCCCTTTGTCAAGAATGTGGTCACCGCCTTCACCATGTTGGATTCAAGAACAGGGTGATGGTCAGCTGCCTTTCCAGTGCCATAATCTAGGATGTAACAAGGGCTCTTGCCACTGGACAAATACATTTATGACCTGATACTGGCCCATGTGGGGAGTAAATGAATTTAAGTGCTCCACCCAGAAGGACATATGAAAGGATATTACTGACCTTGATGTGCATGTGCCCAAGGCAGTAAAGACAGTGGTCTTGAGGGGTATTTTCGCATCACCTATGATGATACTAAGGTTCAAAAACAAAACAAAATAATAGCCTTAAAGGACTGGCTATGAAACTAGTGTCATTATCATATTTGGCATAGTGGCACGTTACTGTGGCTATAGTGTACTGGGTCCTGGGTTCGAGACCTGCCTGTGCTGGTCATTTTCCCTCTCCAAGTCAAGCAGATTACCTCTTTAAGCACAATCTGGATAACTGGATGGGAAATAGAAAATACATCTCTGGAATTCCACCCGTGTCCCTGCTACACAGGGGCATCGCGTGCTGATTTGTCCATGCATGGGCTAAACTCTTGGCTAGGCTTATAAGGGCCTCGGGGCCAATAGTCTAGTGACTTCCTGAAAACATCCTGGTATAAGATTGCTGACAAGCCTTCCTTCTGTGCCAAGAGTGATTTGCACCACTTTTAACATGTCCTTCACATTCTAGCCAAAGATTTTGCTGGCCTATTAGGCAGAGTTTGCTGGACATTCCAACCGACCAAATAAAGTATAATTCAGAAGAATGTATGGTGGCCCTACTCACTGCCAGCAGCCTTAACAAAAAATGCCTAAACTTGGAGAACTTCTGCAAATTGAACATATTTATATATATTCAGTTACACAGACAAGGTTTCAGAGCAATTAATGCACTCCCACTATTTTTGGATTCAGTGCCTGTCAAATCTTCAGACTTGCTCGAAATTGTGGGTGTTTCAGAATTTGGCAAAAATGTCATCACCTCATGACTGAGGTGTGCCTACAAATCACATACCCAGGATTAATATCTCTACTTTGTGCCCGCTGAGTGCCAGAAAATACTGTGGCTGCCCCCACTATTCACTGCATGAAGTAGGTATCTGAGAATGAATTACTTCACAAATCGAAATAAAAAGACCAGCACATGTAACATTTCCTTCACTTTTTGGAAGTAGATAGTTGCATTCAAACTTCAAGAGTGATTAGGAATTTTCTATAACTAGCACAGTGAAAATGTTAATTGAAAATTGCAGTAAAATGGCTTTTAATCATGGATAAAGTCAGTGTTCCCACTGCTGAGGAATGTCTGTTAGTAATGAACTGTGCTTACTTTCTAACCAGTGTAGATCAGTGGACTATCCTGCATAACACACACAAATAAACAAATTGTTATACATAATAAGATGTGAGCATTATAAATTAAATGTGGTATCCTTACTTTTTTCCTCTTTGCACGCTGTGCTTCAAAATCCTCATCGTACTTTTCCTAAAATAATAAAATAACATGTAAATAGTGATAATGATATTTTAAAATTCACAAACAGTTTAATTTATTACTTCTGTAACGGATACCATGCAACACTTTATTACGACCTTGTGCAGATGGATTACCATAAGCAAACACCTAACAAATTGGGTACATCACTGTGGGGAAAGATCTCCCAGAATGGTTGCACTCAAGCATCGAGTCTGCATATCTGCAGACTGTAGCTATAGGTGCATTCGGAGTGTGTGTGTGTGTGTGTGTGTGTGTGTGTGTGTGTGTGTGTGTGTGTGTGTGTGTGTGTGTGTGTGTGTGTGTGTGTGTGTGTGTGTGTGTGTGTGTGCGTGCAAGTGTGTGTGTGTGTGTGTGTGTGTGTGTGTGTGTGTGTGTGTGTGTGTGTGTGTGTGTGTGTGTGTGTGTGTGTGTGTGTGTGTGTGTGTGTGTGCGAGTGTGTGTGTGTGTGTGTGTGTGTGTGTGTGTGTGTGTGTGTGTGTGTGTGTGTGTGTGTGTGTGTGTGTGTGTGTGTATGTGTGTGTGTGTGTGTGTGTGTGTGTGTGTGTGTGTGTGTGTGTGTGTGTGTGTGTGTGTGTGTGTGTGTATGTGTGTGTGTGTGTGTGTGTGTGTGTGTGTGTGTGTGTGTGTGTGTGTGTGTGTGTGTGCGCGAGTGTGTGTGTGTGTGTGTGTGTGTGTGTGTGTGTGTGCGCGTGAGTGTGTGTGTGTGTGTGTGTGTGTGTGTGTGTGAGTGTGTGTGTGTGTGTGTGTGTGTGTGTGTGTGTGTATGTGTTTTGTGTGTGTGTGTGTGTGTGTGTGTGTGTGTGTGTGTGTGTGTGTGTGTGTGTGTGTGTGTGTGTGTGTGTGTGTGTGTGTGTGTGTGTATGTGTGTGTGTGTGTGTGTGTGTGCGTGAGTGAGTGTGTGTGTGTGTGTGTGTGTGTGTGTGTGTGTGTGTGTGTATGTGTGTGTGTGTGTGTGTGTGTGTGTGTGTGTGTGTGTGTGTGTGTGTGTGTGTGTGTGTGTGTGTGTGCGCGAGTGAGTGTGTTTGTGTACTTGCATTTTAGGCTCTTTTTTTGCCATCACCGGTACATGATACAATAGACAGATAAACAGAGGACACACTGGTACAACAGATGTATATTCTTTTGCTCTGTACCATTTACTTACAGCTTGTTAACTGGAATAATACGTTTATCCCTAAAGGGATCGATTTTATATATTACTTGGATGCAGTACACAAAACAGAAAACTTAGAGGGTTCTACGTTCTGATTAAAAACTAGTCATAAAAATATGCTATTCAATGTATAAATTGCTACTATTTTATATATAACCGTCACATCATATAATATGTAGTCTAGTAGTTACTTTTGATTAACAGTTTAGTGTGTTTTTGACCTGTGAAGTTTTGTTGATTAACACAAGTTGTACTGTCTTGCATAATCATACTTATTTTGTTATATTGATATCAGTTAATCTGGATAGTGGACTGATCCTAGTGGACTCATTGTTTGATCCACTACACTGGTTAACAGGTATCAATAAAAAATGAAGATTAAGTAATGACAGTAAAAACTTGCATTAATTAGAAAAACTCTTCAGACTAAACCACCTGTCCTGTTTATTTATACTATAGTATGCTTTTTTTGCTGAGATGCACTTGGTGGGAGGATGACATAATAGTTAAGGTATTTACCTTAAGGACACAAGGTGCAGGGTTTGATTCTCACATGGGGTAACTGGCTAGGCTTCAAATGGCCCAAAAAGGGCAATTAGCTTAGTATTAACCTATGAGCTATATTCCTTTTTCTGTATGTATACGGCAGATATTACTTGCTGCTGTGATACATGCACATATACTACAAATGGGATTTATTACTCTTCTGTTACTACTTACGCTGAAGATGTTACTCTTCTTTAGTCCATGTTATTACTCCTTGTGTATTTATGGATAACATAGAATACTCTATCCTGAAATACTTACACATTACTCCTTTTTCTGTGTTTATGTACCCTACAGATAGTATTTTCCCTGTGATGCATTCTCGTGTATCAGACCTTTCTGTATTTATGTTCACTACAGATAATAAAATGTAAAATATAACTTATTTTTTGTATATACTACTGTACAGCTACATATACCAAATATGTTACTGTTTCCTCTCACTTGTTCCTCTTAAACACAACATATGAATGACAATTGTACCCATTTATTCCGTTCCTCTTCTAGCTGTTTTACTCTCTCGTTTATTTCTTCAACCTCTAGCAAGACTTCTTCTTTGATTTCTTGAGGGGGCTCTTTTTCTAGTAGGTGCATTCTCAGTCTGTAGGTTACACAAAACATTTGATTTACAATTAGTGCTGGTGATTACATTAAAGCATTTACAGACTGTTAACTGCTACTGAGATAAGACATTCTTTGAAATGCAATGCTAGCTCTGTCTTGTTCCACAATCTTTAAAAACTATCATGCAAAGATTTGCTTCAAGAGGAGGGAAAGCCTCTTCTTTTGCACCTGGTGCCATAAGTCTCTCCACAATCAGGATAAATCTCAAGAGAATCACTGACAAGTCCAGAAATAATAAGATTAGGGATCTTCTTCTTTCAGCTTTTCCCAGTTAGGGGTCACCACGGCAGATCACCTGTCTGCTCATAATTGGCAGTGGAGTTTTACAGTGTTGAGTTGCCAGCCCAGCACCCATCCTTCCATGGAAGGCACACATATACACACAGACTCACACCTAGGGCCAATTTAGAGTGTTCAATCCACTTGGCAGCATGTCTTTGGGATGTGGGAGGAAACTGACCACAGGGAGGACATGCAGAATCTGCACAGAAGGGACCCCAGCCAAGGATTGAACTGGAGAACCTCTTGCTGTGAGGCAGCAATGCTAACCACTGCACCACCATGGCCACCCAAATAATAAGATTAGGGATACTTTTTAAAAAATAATTAGTGCTATTAACTACAGACAACAGAATAAGAGGATGTAAATTAATATGTATTTTCTGCAGTAAAAGAAGTCTATAACTCTAATTATTGTCAGTATTTATTAATTGTAATTTACCAGCTTTAGGAGGAATTGAGAGGGACAGAGCTAACATTTTGAGTCCAAATCAGGGATGTTTTTAAAAATCAGGCCACACCAAGCAATGTGTAGTATAACAAAATGAACAATACTCAGCATTTCCATAAAAAGCAGAAAGAATTATAAAATGTTTTCATTTCCCATTGTTGACATGCTGTCTGAAATAAACATTTATGGTACTTCCCTTCCTTGTACCTTTGTAAGCTAACATTGTATTTCTTTAAATGAAATACAATATTAGCTTACACAGGGGGTGAAAGCTTCACCCCCTGCCCCCGTCAGTAAATCAGGATATCCCCAGTACCCCCCTTCATCTGTAGGGAGCAAGTCATCACTGCCCTCTCAAAGGCAAAAAATACAGCCTCCATGGGACCTGATAACATCCCAGGCTGCATTCTACATGAACTCAGGCAGGAACTTGCTGCACCATTAGGCATCCTATTCAGCCAAAGCCTGGGTACTGGCTACATCCCAGCTGAGTAACAGCCACTGTCATCCCTTCACACAAAGGTGGAGCATCCACCGATTCAGGAAATTATAGACCCATCAGCCTAACTAGTCTTATCTGCAAGGCCTTGGAGCAGATTATCATGGACCACATTAACAAAGACATTGGTAACTTCCAAACACTCAATCCCATATAGTTTGGTTTCGTCAAAGGGAGGTCATGCCTGTTAAATTTGGTTGACTTCTTTGAGACAGTCTCCAAAGCCCTGGACGAGGGTAAGACAGTATACATCGTCTACATTGACCTGGCCAAAGCCTTCAACACTATTCCCCACTTGGGTACAATAGATAAACTCTCTCAACAAGGCATCAATCTGTATGCTACCAGATGGATAGCAAACTGGCTCACTGATAGAAAACACCTAGTCAAAATAGGGGAAGTCACCTCAAGCAGTAGATCCGTAATGAGCGGCATACCCAAGGGATCGGTCTTGGGGCCTCTGTTGTTTGGGATATACTTTTCTGAGGTGCAGGCCAAAACCAGTGGGCAATGACTGACCAAGTATGCAGATGACTGCAAGCTGGTCACTGTCATCAATAATTCCCCTAGTGATGTGGACGTCCTCCAAGAGGGTCTCACCCAAACAAATGACTGATACCAGAAACATGGCCTCAAACTGAATGCCAAAAAATGCATCATCATCCCCTTTGGGGAGAGTGACATCCCCCCACATTATCACATTAATATCAACATCCTAAGCATGCAATCAGTTGTGAGGGATTTGGGCACCCAGGTTGATAGCAACCTGACTTTTGACACCATCTTGCTTTCATTGTATGGAAAGCTTTCTACATGGCCCACCTCATATGTAAGAGTATCTCATCCAGGGACAAGGAGGTCATAACATCCCTGTATTCTTCCCTTATAAGACCCATTATTGAGTACAATGCCCCCTTTGGCATGTACCTTGCAAAGCACATGCAGCAGCTGGAGAGACCACAAAGGTTCCTCACCAAGAGAATCCAGGGCCTCAAACATCTACCCTACACAGATAGGCTAAAGGCCCTGCCCCTCTACTCAATCTCATACAGACTCCTCAGAGGTGACCTCTGTTTGGCATACAAAGCAATCTCAGACCCGCCTTGATGGGACTGCTGCATATCTGCAAGTCAAGCTCCAGTCGAGTAACCCACATGTGCAACCTCAACCTGGTCTGTGACAGCAGTAGGACTTATTGGTGTGACAGATCTGTGTCCCAGAGAATCCCCCATCGGTGGAATCTGTAGAATAGACTCCCTCTCCACATCAAGCAGATTACCTCATTATCCCTTTTTAAGTGCAACCTGGATACCTAGATGGGAAACAGAAAGTACACCTCGGGGATTCCACCTGTGCCCTGCTGGTCAGGGGCTTTGGGTGCTGACTTGTCTAAACATGGGCTAAAATTCTTTGCTAGGCTTGTAAGGGCCTCAAGGCCAGTAGCCTAGTAACTTCCTATGATAATTTGCCTACAGAATTCTAATTCAAGACAGGCTTATTTCACAGAAATCAAAGCAGTTATATAACTTTTGAGATATACGGTGTGAAATGTGGTCAGCATGATTGGTAGTTACATAAACTAGTATACATCACTGGATTTTAGAGAAGGACAGAGGGTCACTTTCCATCCCATCCGAGTTCTTCAGATGACCTCGATAGGAGTCAGGTAATTCTAGAAATGCATACAGTTCTACCTGCACTGAAAATGAGTGTAGAAAGTAAAGCTTAATCCATAAGGAATGAACAATATTTGTATTTTTATTTTACCTTTGTTTAGCAGGGCAGTACACTGATCATAAATGACCATTTGCAGGCACTGCTCAGTTCCAGAGTTTTTTCCTTAAGGCTTTCTTTGTATACAGTACTGGTAGATGTAGTACTAGCATTTCATGTTTTTGCCATCCTAATGCTTCTGCATAATAGGAGATTTCATGTCAGAGTGGCTATTTATGTCCCCACTGTTGTACTACCCACCACATACCTATCTACCCTCTGTGGCACTTCAGCATTTAGAAGAAGGAAAACCTGACTGAGGCATTTCCAGTGGAACTACTTTGACTCTCTGATGAGTGTCTCACCACAACCCAGCTTCCTATTCATTGTTCTGCCACCATTTTGAATGTAGTGGCACATCTGGTGTAAGACTATTGTAACATCATTTTTGAGGCTTTTCCACTTGAATTGCCTCAAAGTGCAGTGTTGTTTTTTATTTTTGGCAAAGTGATTCAAAGTACCCATCCTGGGATTCATATTGATTCTGTTCAACCCCAATAATTGGCCAGTGTGGCTTGGTCATTTAGCATCTGCTTCGACACCCTTTTTCCCATTTGTGCATGGAGTTAGGGTATCACATTAGTGTTGACCATCATCTTGAGGCAGTGTTCATACCACCGGCTGGCTAGCATGATGGGCAGAATCTCCAGTTCAAAGACAAGATAAAGCCACACTGCTACACCTCCTTAACTACTCTTTAGCATGTTTCTGTATCAAACACTGCACTGTCAGACTTGAATGTGATAGTATTTTTACGACCAGCCTACGTGCTGCAGTAACAAAGGCACCACTCTACACTCACATACATCATCAAACACACACACACACACACACATACACACACACACACATATCCATGTAACCACAAACAAGCCAAAAACAGTCACACACAAAACACATGCACTCACACAAAGTTAACTTACTATACTTATTTACGATACTTACTTGCCATATAAAAGCCACCCAGATAAACGTACACATACACACAAGCACACACATATGCACAAAAGCACATCTGTTAGGGCTGCCATCTGCCAAGTATTTTCCAGCCTATCTAAAAATTAGAATGCTTGTCCCGTGGTCCAGAGAGCAGTGTACAAACTCAGGTATTATGGTTAGCAGCATGAACAGAATTCTAGAGTATTTTTTTTTATGAAAAGCTTCACTAACTGCATGCAAACGAGTACAATAATAGCACAAAAAAGAGAAAAAAGATGAAAGCAGGTGCTCTGCTCCTAGTAATGTACATACTTATGTCATAAAATAGGTGTGGAAGTGGGTGGGGTGGGCAGACATTGGTGCAGAGCTAGGCGAAGTTTTGGGTGGTGCAAGGGGTGTGGCTTTGGTACAGTTTTTGTTATAGCAAAAAGTAGCAACCCTAACATCCATTCAGCTGCATTTGTGGCTCCACAGACACACCCCTACCCACACCCACATACCCACACACAGACACATGTGGCTCGACTGAACTTACTTGTAGTTCCAGTACAAGCTGTAACTACTCCCACAGCAATCAAAAGACAGAGCCTGCTGTGTACCACAACCTTTGCCAGGGGAAAACAGTACCAGCAAAGTGGTCTCTGAATCACAAAAGCTTATCTATAGGAGAGTGGTCACTGAATCAGAAAGTCTTATCTGAGCCAGTGCCAGGGCAAAAACATTAGTGGGAGAAAGTGGTCTGTGAATCAGAAAGACTTAACCCTAGTTAAGGCTTTCATATTGCAGTCAGCCTTTCCAAATCCTGCCACCGGTATTGGAATAGTACCCACCCCATCTTTTGATTTTTTTTTTTCAGTAGCAAAGCAGTTAGGTACCTGTTGACTCAATGACACCAAATATTTGTTGCAAATATTAAGCAAAGGTTGCGGTATTATAGTTACTATTTAAAAAAAAATTGCATTTGAACAGTTTGGAGTTTAGTAGTTGTGTCACAGAATACATAATATGATTATCGACAACTTTTTCTAGTACGCACTTTTCAAGTTCTGACCGTAAATAGAGTATTTGCTTAGCGAGCCTTTTTTTTTTCTCTTGAACCTCTTGATTCCATTTATCTACTTGATCGCAATCATACATCACATACGATTGTTGGACTTCTTGGAAGAGTTGCTCTTTACAGGCTCTGTTCCGACAAAAACAAAAAGTAAAGTAAGTAAGTTCAGGGTTGTAACAGATGGAGTATTACAGATAAATGTACAGACATAATTCATTTTAATACAGGAAGATGGTTTCACTTCAACATTTTTAATATGAAAACTGATACAGAAAAAGTACTCTCAAGCAGACTTTGTAAGGTGTGGTTCACAGAAGAAAGCAAATGAAAATGTAGTGCCGTATTTGATACTTTTAGAAGAAAGTACTAAATAAGAAAATGTTTCACAACCGAATAAAATTCTAAATATATTCAAAACACAGTACATCATATAAACACTTAGGTAACAGCTCAAAGGTTTTTTACTGAATTTATCTTATTGCCCCTATGAGTATTGAGAGCAATTGCTCTTTTGTCTTTTTCACCCTTTCCATTTCTTATTTAGTACTCTTAGAAGAAAGAATATCTACGGTGGTGGTGCTGCAGTAGCGTTGTCGCCTCACAGTAAGACGCTGTCCGTTTCGATTCTCAGCTAAAGCGTCTTCTGCATGGAGACATGCGTGAATGGGCGTACCTTCGTTAAAGGTTGTGTGTCAGGGCTGGTAACTCGGCATGTAAAAATCAACTACTAATTATTAGTGGACCGGAGTTCCACTGTGGCGACCCCTAACTGGGAAAAGCCGAAAGACACAACAACAGTACTCTTATAAGAAAGTAGTTTATTTCACTTCACTGTTGAAGGGGTCCAGGTACAGGCTTCCAGAAATAAGGGGTTCTGCAGTAACAGAGACCATATTAGGCAATGCAGACGTGCATGGAGGCAGAAATGCATGCATTGTATAAAGAAAAGCATAGTGTACACACTGCAAGCTATAATCCTTACTTCTGAGGATCAGTTCTGGCCCAGTTATGCTGAAAAACAGAGCTCTCAATGCTGCATCAGTGAAGGAGATGGAATATTGGCCTTGACAATACATCACCTAACTCAGGAGAAAGGGCAGAGGCCCATAAATAAACAGTTTAGTGAGGGTTAGTGATAGTGACCACTTTGCTTATTTCAATACACTGCAGGTTACACAAGAAGGACACTTTGCTTCCATGCTAAAAAGTAACTCACACTTTTTATATGTTTGTTCTTTTGGCTTTTCCTGGTTAGGGGTCGCCACAGCGGAACTCTGGTCTGCTATTGATTGGCAGTAGATTTTTTACGGGTGCTAAGGTGCCAGCTCGACGCCCAACCTTCATCGAAGGCAAACCCATTCTATGCATGTCTTTTGAACACCACTCGACCGCAGGAAGGACATGCAGACTCCACACAGAAGGCGCTCCAGCTGAGAATCAAATGGGAGAACCTCTTGCTGTGAGGCAACAACGCTACCGCTGCACCACCACGGCTTAACTCACACTTTTTATGTGTGGTACAAATTCCATGCACAAAGCAAAGGCACAAACTGATGTAATTTTCTGATATTTTTGTACATAATTTATTATCTCTATATAGTTGATCACAAGAACAAGACAGTGAAAAAGGGAACCTTGTGTAGATGTCCTATGTGGTGATCTACAATTACAACAGTCCAATAGCTTTATCAGTAATGGATGTTCTGCTTTTGCAGGGCCTTTTGAAAAGCATAGAAGTCATGCACAGACATAGCTGATACTTGTTGCATGCCAGGGACACAGGAAGGATAGAGCTTTCTGTGTGTGTGTGTGTGTGTGTGTGTGTGTGTGTGTGTGTGTGTGTGTGTGTGTGTGTGTGTGTGTGTGCGCGTGTGTGTGTGTGTGTATGTATGTTACGGGGGTAAAACTAATCTAATTTGTGAATCCTCATCAGATGTCTCATTCTCTGACAGTCCTGTACACCTCTGAATATTTCTGATACGTCAAATGCATCATGTAGCCAATGCAGTATAATTTTATCATACCCACCACCCCCTTCTAAATTGTTTTGAGAACAGAATCACTGGATCAGATGCATAACTTTTATAAAGTACTCCTACTTTTGCAGTTATATCCCTAATCAACTACATGAGAAAACTACATTTTCATTTAATTTGTTTGTAAGAGTGGCTAGCACCCCACCAATAACCCTCAACTGTCCCTGATACTGACGTATATTTTTGCCTTTTCCCCTCATAAAATTATTGTTTTTCTGATAAACTCAGAAGTTGCAGTTGCACATTTCCTATTGTTAAGAAAATGCATGTCGATGCAAAACATGATTAACCTTTTAAGTGGGACCTAATAATATCCCAGAATACCTCCTTCCATACCTCTCAAACATTTTTAGTCTGTTCTTCATAAAATTTTGGTTTTCTGGCAAATCAATGAGGATTGAGGTCAGAAAATAATGATAGACAATTGAGTTTCAAACTTCATACCCTTCAGAAAAATACATGTTAAGGTAAAACCTGTTGTTCTATCAACTTTCTAAGACTGTAAGGGCAATATTTAAAAACTGTCCCTAGTTTTGGACCTTTGTCCCCCCATCATTTATGACCTTTTCCAGATTTCTTGTTCTAGGAGGTTTAGAGGTATGCCTCCTTCATAGCAGGAAACATGAACTATTAGACCCACTAGAAGTCATATTCAGTCATGGCCTGCAAACAGGTTTCATAATAGAAGAATGGAGGACTGCAGTTGTCATCCTTCTGCACAAGGGCAGGCCATCCATGGTCCTGGGAACCCATAACCCTGACTAGTCTCATATGTAAGACCATGAAATGAATAATCTTGGACTTGATAAATAACAACATAGAAAACCTTCAGACATTCTATCCAACCCAGTTTGGTTTCATCAAAGCCAGGTCATGCCTACTTAACCTGGTGGACTTCTTTGAGAAGGTGACCAAAGCATTAGACAAGGGTAAAATAGTGCATACTGCCTTAGTTGACCTGGCCAAAGCATTTGACACAATATCCCACTGAGTTATTATAGACAAGCTTACAAAATAAGGTGTAACCCCCTACATTATTTGTTGGATAGCCATCTGCCGTCCATCCACGTATCCAGAACGTATGGACCTGTTACACATTCACAAAACAAATAACATCAGAAATGCATGATCTTGGACCTAAACCTCATCTGCAACATAAATAAAACCTGTTGGAAACATAGGAATGGGTCTCAGAGAATACCCCTTCTCTTGAACAGATGTCCCAGCTATGTGAAGCAAGGTTCCTCACTGCACTTATTCAAGCACAACTTGGATCAATGGATGGGGAAGTGTAAACTTACCCCAGGTCTGTCACTTGTGTCCTTGTTAGAAAGAAGAATCCTGTAAATGCATGACACTTATACCCAAGTTACCCTTCCTATAAGATAAGTGGTACCAAAGCTGTCCGATACATTTTGGAAGCATAACTAGTCTTAAAAATGCCCTTTAGTGTCATTAGCCTAATAACTGGCTGTCAACCTATGAGGCATATTTAAAATTGCCCTGAGTTTTGGGCCTTTGTCCCTCAATTATTTTTCACTTTCTCCAGAATTCGTGTGTAAAGAAGTTGAGAAGTATGCACCCCCTTAACTCCCACCTGGCTATTTCCAAAGCAGAAGACAGCACCAGCACCCTATGCTGCCAAAACTAACCATGAATATGACTGTAGGTGTGTGTTTCGGTGATTGTAGAATTAATTTGTTAAGCTACAGTATTTGTTACATTGGGGGGGAGTGCAAGGAAATATCACTGTTGATACTCAGTTTGAATCCCAATTTTCTTATGTTAATGTAAACAGCTTTGGAAATAAAATTGTAACATCACTGTTTTAACACATTTCATCCAAAATGGTATTTCAAGGTGTGATCTGTGTACCTTTAAATGTGCATTGCATTACAAAAACTTTGCATTAAAACAGTTGGTATTTGTAGTTGGAGCAGAGAAACATTTCATAGACAACTTATAAATGTATGCATATAACACTTGTACCTTTTTCTAGCACTTACCGTTCATAACGTTCTTGTAACGAGAGAGGTTCTTTACTGTTGTCTCTTGCTTTGTCTAAATCCTCCAAAAGTTCGATTAACTCTTCTTGTGTTTCCATAGTTTTACTTCTGTTGGCACATACATAAAAAATACACCAGCTTCAATATGTGATAAACTGAACACAACAAACTTAAATATATATCTGATTACAGTAAATAATTTTCCACTTAAGTGTTGACTGATTTGAAACTGGTCCACAGAAATAAAACTTGTTTCTGGGTGAAAGCAAGTAAAAAAAATGAAGAAACACATTGTCACATTTCTATCATTAGTGCATACCACAAAGAGGGGAGAATCAGAAAACCAGTAAGGGCTAAGCTTAGAAAAGTAAAGTTATAAAACATTTTCTCACTTAATAATCTAAGAAAAAAGCATTTTATACTAGACTAATGTCATGGTAGCCACGGACTAGGCACCCACAACTAGGGTGTTATAAAACACTAGACTCAGGGTTACATGCTGGTCTGGAGTCACTGTGATGTCATTATTCAAGCAAACAGAGTTGGGTGTTGTTTGCTAACTATTGGCATTTTTAACTGACTAGGTGATCAGGCATTATTTTTATAGGTTCATACTAGGCTATCTGTCCTAGGGCATTTATAAGCCTAGCCAGAGTGTGTATGGCTTTCGCCACCCATTTTAAATTAATTTTGCTATGCCCTTTTTCGAGGTTAGTATACTGTGCCTCTGTCTAACAGTGACACAGAAGTGATACCCAGGGTAAACCTACGATCTCCCATCCACTCATCAAGATTCCTCTTGAAGAGAGTCAATGAGGGACTCTGCCTAACCTGGACCGGGATTTTATTCCAGAGTGAAGGGAGCCTCTGGGTTATGAATCTGTCTTTCCAGCATGTCCTATTTATTTCAGTGCTGAGGTTCAAGTCCCTCGAGCGCGTAGCTCGATGGGATTTGGATTTTCTGAGGTGCAGCATGTCCATTAATTCCGGGTTGGACATGGCTTTATACGTCAGGCACAGATTGCCTCTGAGCAGGCGGTATGCCACTGAGTAGAGCTGGAGTTTCTTTAACCGGGCAGCATACGGCATCTGTTTGAGCCCCTTGATCCTCTTGGTGAGGTACTTTTGGGGTCTTTCCAGTTGCTGCAGGTGTCTGGTAAGGTACATCCCAAAAGGGGCATTGTACTCTATTATGGGCCTGATGAGGGATGACTAAAGAGGCACGATGACCTCCCCTGATCTAGATGTGAATCCATTCATGATTAGGTGGGCTATATAAAATGTTTTTCTAACCACTTTGGCCACGTGGTTGTCAAATGAGAGATTGCTATCAACTTGGGTCCCTAATTACGTCTTCTGTACTTAATGGATTGCCACCTATGTGGTAATTTGTGGGCACTTTGTTTTTGCCATAGGGGATGACTATACACTTTTTGGCGTTTAGCTTGAGGCCATGGCTCTGGCACCAGTTGTCTGTTTCTATGAGGCCCTTTTGGAGGATACTTGTGTCAGCTGGAGAGTCTATTATGGCGCCCAGTTTGCAGTCATCTGCGAACTTGGTCAGCCACAGTCCTTCCATGTTGGCCTGTACCTCCGAGAAATATATACCGAACAAGAGAGGTCCCAGGACTGAGCCTTGTGGGACGCCACTTGTAACTGGTTTGGAGTCTGACAAGGCTCCAGCTATTCTAACCATGTGGGTTCTGTCCTTGAGCCAATTTGCAACCCATCTAGTGACATAGGGGTTTATATTTAAGCTGGTGAGCTTATCTATAATGCCCAAGTGGGGTATTGTATCGAAGGCTTTTGCGAGGTCCAGGTAGGCTGTGTGGACCACCTTCCCCTTGTCAATGGCCTTGGTGACTGTTTCAAAGAAATTGACCAGGTTTCAGAGGCAGGATCTGCCCTTTAAGCCGAACTGGGTAGGATCCAGTGTCTGTAGGTCCCCAATATCTTTATAAGGTCCATGATGATCCTTTCCATGGCTTTGCAGACCAAGCTAGTGAGACTTATGGGGTGATAGTTTCCAGGATCCGTTGAGGCACCACCTTTGTGGAGAGGGACCACTGTTGCTGTATGCCACTCTTTGGGTACATATCCTGTAGTAAGGCTGAGATTGAATAAGAAGTTATGTACCTACCATAACGTTCCATATTACTTGTCGTCTTCTCGCCTTCTTTCTTGCTGGATGGGTTCGGAGCCGATCCTCGGCTCCGACTCGGCCAATACTAAAGCTCGAGAGCTAATTCCACCGGCTCAAGGCTCCCCTATATCCCACAATGCTAGGCGGTAACTACCCGGATCTTGTTTGATAGCTAGACCAAGCAATTCTAGTCTCCATAGTATGGAGAAGGGTAACCCACCTCTATATAAACCAGAGTGTAAGGTATCCCAGACCTAACAAAAGGGGAAATAGAGGTGGTAGAATGTGTGGAAATGAAACTCTTCCAGAGGAAGATCACAAAATGAATTCCTATCGGTCTGTCCAGACTTGGGGGAAGGAGGGTGGGACGCAAGAAAGAAGGCTAGAAGAAGACAACTAACATGGAACGTTATGGTAGGTACATAACTTCTTAATGTTAAGTTGTCTCTGTCGCCTTCATTCTTGCTGGATGGGACCGCATCCCTAGCACCTTATCCCGGGTGGCCTATCGGAACAGACTCTTGAGAACAGTGGAACCAAAGTTGGCATGGTTTCTGGAGACCATGTCCAATTTGTAATGTGAAATGAAGTTATGAGGAGAAGCCCAAGTGGCTGGTGCACAAATGGAATCTATTGACAGCCTGTCCTGAAAAGCTACGGATGTAGCTAATGCCCTAGTTGAATGAGCTCTAGGTCTTGAAGGTAATTTTTGATGTCTGATCTCATAGATGAAGGTAATTGTAGAGGTGAGTCACCTAGAAAGGGTAACTTTAGTAACTGGATGGCCCAATTTCCCTTTCGCATATGATAGAAAAAGCTGATCAGATTTCCTGAATTGTTTAGTCCTGTCTAAATAATATCTAAGTTGGCGGTGAACATCCAGAAAATGTAGCTTTTGTTCCGACCTGTTGGAATAGTTAGGGAAAAAGATGGGGAGATCAATCGTTTGGTTTAGGTTTGTTTGAGAAAATACCTTGGGCAAAAAGGATGGATTAGTACGGAGGGATACCTTATCTTTGTGAAACACTAAGTAAGGAGGGCGACTGCACAGAGCATGGAGTTCAGATATCCTTCTCGCTGAAGTTATGGCTACTAGAAAGTGTCTTCCATGAAAGCAACTTCAGAGAACATGAAGCCGCTGGTTCGAAAGGGGGAAGGATTAAGGATGCCAGAACCAAGTTCAAGTCCCATTGAGGCGGGGGATCTTTGATTGGAGGTTTGAGAAGAAAAACGCCCCTTAAAAAGGCTTCGCAGAGTTTGTGAGCCATGATGCTAGACTCCGAGACACCTACATGATTATCAGCAGCCAACTGAACTCTAATGGTAGATGAAGATCCTAAATGGAAAGAGTTCTGCTAAAAAGTCAAGAATAGACTGGATAGGTGCAGTGAAGGGATCTATATTTTTTGATGTCGCCCAAAAGGAGAAGCGTTTCCATTTGCTATTATAAATCTTCCGGGTAGAAGATTTAAGAGAGGCTATCAAGATATCTCGGACCGAGCGAGATATTAAGGGAAGCCTGGCTAAGGTTGGAATCGGAGAAACCACGCTGTGAGAGTGAGAGAATGAAGAGATTGGTGCAGCTGGCCCGATTGGTGGGTCAACAGATCTGGCACTGGGTCCAGATGCCAAGGCTGCTCCAAAAGGTAACGAAGGAACGGAAACCATATCTGTCGAGGCCAGTAAGGGGCAATGAGGATCATTGTCACTCTCAAGGCGATGGCTTTCTGAATTAGTTGAGTTATCAGTGGAAAAGGGGGAAAGGCATACAGAATTCCCCGGGGCCAATCGTGGACTAGAGCATCTCTGGTGGGATGGCCTGGTAAAGGTAAGAGAGTGAAGAAGTCGTGACACTTGCTGTTTTGGGGAGTAGCAAAAAGATCGCAGCATGGCTGGCTCCATCGTTGGAACACTTCTTCCAGTACTGATTTCTTCAGAGACCACTCGTGGGGCATGAATTGCCCTGCTCAACTTGTCTGCAATCACGTTGGGCTTCCCGGGAATGTGCGTTGGTACCAGAAATCGCTGAGAAGAGATTGCCCATTGCCAAAGTCTGAGTGCCTCTCAACATAAGGGGTATGATCTGGTTCCACCTTGTTTGTTGATGTACCACACTACGGACATGTTGTCCGCCTGAATTGCAGTAGTCCCTGTGGGAAGAGAGTCGTGAAGGGCTTGCAACGCTTAAAGCACTGCTCTCGTCTCTAAGACATTTATGTGCAAGTGGCACTCGAAAGTTTGCCACGTGCCCTGGACTGTCCTGCCCTGATGCCCCCCCCACCCAATCAGGGAGGCATCTGTTGTCAACGTGGCGACTGGGGGAGGGAGAGTGAAGGGTCTTCCTTGGAGAACCTGAGGTGATGTGATCCACCAAGACAGTTGATTCTTGCATGATTGAGTTATCAATATGGTGTGGGACATCGGGAGCTGTTGGAAGGACCATTGAGTAAACAGCATCCATTGCAGGATCCTCATATGGAAGCGAGCTAAGGGGAGAAGGGGGATTGCTGCTGCCATGAGTCCGAATACCTTCAAAACTAGTCTGGCTTTGACTTTGTTGTATTGTAAGAGAAGGTAAACATGTTTGCGGATGTCTGATACTCTCTGCTCTGTAAGTCTTGCTGAAAGATTGAGTGTGTCTAATGTGGCGCCTTTAAAGGTAATAGATTGACAAGGCGACAAGGCAGAGTTTTCTAAATTTATTGAAATGTCTAGAGCTTGGCAAGTTTGGATAGTGAAGTCTCTGGATAGAAGTAGTTGAAGTCTGGTGGTGGCATTAAGGAGCCAGTCGTCTAAATATGGAAACACCTGGAATCCTTGACGTCTCAAGTGAGCCGCGACCACTGCCATGCATTTGGTAAACACTCGGGGGGGGGGGGCTGTAGTGAGTACCAAAGGGCAGGGCTCTGAACTGGTAGTGATTAGCTCCCAGCCTGAAGCGGAGAAATCTCCTGGAGCGTCTGTTCATCTTTATATGGTAGTACGCGTCCTGAAGATCTATCGAGCACATCCAATTGTCCTGACCCAAGAAGGGTAGAATGGACTGTAGCGTGACCATCCGGAATTTTGTTTTTTTGACATACTTGTTTAAGTTGCTGAGATCCAGTATGGGTCTCCAGTCCCCTGTCTTTTTTGGTACCAAAAAGAATTTTGAGTAGATTCCGGATCCTTGTTGGTCTGCTGGGACTGATTGGATAGCTCTTTTTGATAGCAGCTTTGAAATTTCTAGTGCTGCTTGTTCCCTTAGACTGGGTGGAACGTCTGGAAGGGATCCTTTGGGTTGGGATGGAATGTGAATAAAGGGAATTTTGTAACCCTCTGATATGATCGACTGTACCCATTTGTCTTGTGTAAGGGAAAGCCAGGCTTTTGGGTACAGGGATAATCTTCCCCCAACTGCCTCCGAAGGTGGACAGCCGGGCAGCTCCTCAGGGATGCTGAAAGGGTTTATCAGAGAAAGTTTCTCTGCTACCCTGGTTTTTTCGGACCTCCTCTGCCTCTAGGGTGGCTTCTATTGTTATTCCCCCCTCTGCCTCTAGAGGGGAATCAACCTTGTGCGTCAGATGAGACTCCCTGGGTTTGTTTGCGGAACCACATCTTTCCTCCCCTCTGACCTTTAGGATAAGGCCTAGAAGGGGTAGAAAAACGGACTCCCACGGCAGAGAGTCTTACCTTCCACCTCGCACCTAGTCAATGTATCCTTTACCTGAGGACCAAACAAGGATGATCCATCAAAGGGGGAATTGGTGAAGGACGCCTTGAAAGGGTCCGCAAAGTTGCACAGCCGCATCCAGGCGTGACGTCGTAGGGCAACGCCTGTGCCTGCGGCTCTGCTCGCTCCATCCGCAGTATATGAGATAAGCTGCATGGAGGAGTTAACTGAGTTCAGGGTTGTCAACTGGGAGTTCATTGTGTCTTGGAACCCCTCAGCTGTTGGATCCTTTACCTCTTCACTCATATCCTTGAGTAAATCTCTCTGGAGATGAGTGAAGTGACATAAGTAGTTCAGCGACCGCATTGAAAAGGTCACTGATGAGAACATCCGCTTACTGTACCTGTCCATGGTCCTAGATTCCTTATTAGGAGGATGGACAGGTAGCGAAGGATTGGCTAACTCCTTCTTAGTGGCTGCGGCCACCACCATGGCATCAACGGGGACGCCTTTAGATAAAAAAATCTTTATCTCTAGGGGCAGTAATAAACTTAGACGGCTTCCTCGGGGTGGGTTCCACTGAATCAGGAGCCGTCCAGGCCTTCTTTGCCACCACTTCCATAAGGGGGTCAAAGGGAGGGGACACCCAGGAGGTAGAGGGGCGAGAGCTGAGCGCCTCAAGGTACACTGACTCATCCTCTGAAGGGTTAAGGGCTGGCCAGTTCCCCCTCTGTTTCAGGATCTCAAGGATGTCAGCAAAGGAGACATCCTCAGAGGGGGATCGAGGGGAACCTTCAGATTCCTCTAAGTCAGTGTCAGAGATGATAGACTCAGGGGAGTCAGTGTGCTTCCTCTTGCACTGCCTCTTCCTAGGGGGTTCTCCTACCAGGTCAGGAGAGGCCTCGGAAGAGGAGGAAATTCCCAATGGGGAAACTTGAGGAGTTGGCTCTCTGCGGTCTGAAGCAAGGGTGTGTGTAGAAATCACCACAGGCACTGATAATAGAGGGGCTGATGGAGCCGACTGTGGGGCAGACACTGGTTCTAGCATGCTCCGCATGACCTCGAAGGCACCCCTATTGGGCAAGGCCGGAGGTCCCTGCTCCGAAGAGACTAGGACTCCCCCGGCACTGACAGGGATGGCTCAGAGACCGATGTCGGAGCTGAACTCACCAGTGCCGAAGCACTGAGAGGGAGAGCAGGTTCGGACAAGAGTCCGATGCCACTCGCCCCCTCGGAGACGACGAGGGAAGCTCGGCGCCGAGATCCCTCCAAAGAGGAGATCGGAGCAGATGACAGAGCCAAAAGGGAAGGTATTGGATCCAACGCACCGACAGTCATGGCTCCGAGCTCAAAGGAGTCGGAGGAGGAACACATTGAGGGACAGAAATAGCCACTGACGGAGTCGGGCTATGAAGCATTTGGGCCGGCTCCTCGGACTTGAGAAGTCTACTCACTACCCTTTGCAAATCATTGTCAGATAGCCTGGAAGACCATGAGGAATGCGATCTATGGCTCCACTCCGAAAGAAGAGGGGATCCTGGTGCTGAGTGAATGGAGCCAATGGAGGGAGACCTAGATCTCTTTCTTAAAGGTTGCTCCAATAAAAGTATCAGAGCCAACTGAGTCTTAGCCTCGGCTCCGGCCGGAGCTGAGGTAATAGTATGAGGCTTGGAAACATCGGCTCCAGCCGGAGCCGATGTCGAAGCAGTTTTGATGCTTCCAGAGGACGGCTCTGAAGCCGGAGCCGACTGTCTAGAAGTCTTAGAAGGCCTCCCCGACACAGACTGGGTCAGGGGGCCTTCAGGCTTCCAATAAGCCACACAAAATCAATTTATTTTTGCGTTCCTGCAGGACTCTAGGGCTGAAACCATGGCACACATCACATGAGTCCTGCAGGTGCAAAGGTCCCAGGCAATACACACAAGAAGTGTGACCGTCTGTCAGACATTTACTGACAGCACGAATCACACTTCTTGAAACCTGAGACCTTAGAGTCTTTAGACATAGTAACTTAGAGTGAAAAACACAAGCACACCCTTAAGCAAAAATAAAAATTCAGTCACACTGAAGGACTTGGGGAAGGAAGGGCCAAAGGCCTAAAAGTTAAGAAGGAAATAAAAAGGGATTTTAGACACTAGAGGGGGACCCGATTTAAACTATCTGAAATACTACAAATAAAACTATGGTTAAAGGAACAAAATTTAGGGGTTGAAAAAAGTTTCTTATCAGAAAACCTACTAACCTGCCAGAGCCGGTAGAAGAAGCACTTCGTCAGCTAAGCGGCAAATGAGATCTGAGTAGTTACCGCCTAGCATTGTGGGATATAGGGGAGCCTCGAGCCAGTGGAATTGGCTCTCGAGCTTTAGTATTGGCTGAGTCGGAGCTGAGGATCGGCTCCGAACCCATCCAGTAAGAATGAAGGCGAGATGGACAACTTAACATCAGTAGTTTTAGGTTTGGGTTTAGCTCTTCTTGGAGTTCATGTAGGACCCAGCCTGGGACACCGTCTGGTCCCATTGATGCTGTGTTTTTTGCTTTGGAGAGGGCAGCTCTTACCTGAGCAGATGTCAGGGGTGGCAGCACTCTGCTGGGATAGATATTAGCCCTTTTGGTGGGGGGGGGGGAGTTTGCGCTGAACCTGTCAGCTAGAATATTGGCAATGTCTGTGGGTTCTGTGTATTTTTTGTCATTTTGCACTAATTCTGCGCATATCTGGGAATTCCCACCCAGGTTCCTAACATAACTAAAGAAAGCCTTGTGATTATCCTTAGTGTCCTGTGCAATTTTTCTCTCTAAGCTGGCCTTAGATGATTTTATGAGTGTCCGTAGTTTTTTTGCTAATACTGATCAGAGATGCCTTACCTTTTTGGGATTTTGCTCTCATGTAGTAGCTTCCTCCTTCTATTGTATAGTTTGTTTATGGCTGGGGTTCACCAGACAGGACATCTCCCTTTGGAGGATTGGGTCTTTGTTTTATTTGGGATTGCATGATCCATGCATTCCTGAAGTTGTTCATAGAATGCGTTTATAAAGGATTTTGTGGTCTGGGCTGTATTATCCACAGGCCCGGGGGCTTTGAAGGATTCCACCTCGGTTTTGAGGAGTGTGAAATTTGCTTTAGAGAAGTTTTTCACTGTGGTTTTCTGGGCATGGGGTGGGGTCGGGATGTGAATATCCAGTGAGATTAGTTTATGGTCTTATCTTACCAGTGAGGGATACACTTCTGGTCTGGAGCATAGAGTCCCCATGTTGGTGATGATCAGGTCCAGTATGTTTTCCCTCTTGTGGGAGTGGTAACAAGTTGTTCCATAGCATTTGAGTTTATAAATTCTAGGAACCTTTGGGCTAGGGTGTTGGAGCTAGAGTAATGCTCCCAGTCTATGGTTGGGTAGTTGAAGTCACCCAATATAATGGTGTTTGGAGAGACCTTCATATTTTCCAGTGTTCTCAGGAAGGCCGAGTGGGGATCCTGGGTTTGGGAGGGTGGTCTGTAGCAGGCTATAAACTGGAAGGCAGTTTTACCCACTGTTAGTTGCACATGGATAGTCTCTGATGCTTCGTGCTGTGCCACCAACCTGGAGGTGTGGGTATCTTTGACGAATATTGATACTCCCCCTCCTTTTGTGGTTCGGTCCAAGTTTTGGGGCCGAAAAGCATGGTCTGAGGTATAACCTGGTAGTGCTGGGGTGCTCTTGAGAGCCTTGAACCAGGTTTCTGTTACTGCACAGATATCGATGTTCTCCATGCTAAGTTTCGAGTGCGTGCATCTTGAGGTTTAGACTTCTGGCATTGAGTAGCATTACTCTTAGTTTCTTATCCCTTGTGATACCTATGGAGGTAGGTTTGTCTTTTGAGCCTTGCCCAAAAAAGGCACTATGGGGGTAGCAAGAGCCTTTGCCAATATCCGAAAGCCCAGGGGTGACAGGTGCAAGCTGTCCCTAGCGAAGCATTGTGGCTTGTCGAGCATGTCATCCCAGGCTGACAGGCATTGGATTCCCTTTGAATGACACCAATACTTAAGCCAGTTGTTGAAATTGATAATCTTGTCTTCATACTGTGGCATCATTCTTGGTGAGGGTAAGATGCTACTCAAGGTCAGGGTCATACCGGCCTGGGCTACATGCTCAGAGAGCTCCTCTGTCTCTTTTCATGTAGCCCAGGGAGGTACGTCTCCGGTCATTCACACCGGCATGGTAAATGACAGTCATATTTGTACTTGCCTTGGAGTGACCCGAGTGCTTGTGTTGTGTGGTGGATCCTAGCGCCTGACAGGCAGCTCACCATGACCTTCTCCTTGTTCAGCCTGGTGAGCGGGACGTCAGTGTGCCTGATGATAGAATCACCTATTACAAGTGTATCAGGTGTGTTGTTTAGCCTTAAGGGCTGTGACTGTTCGGCACACTGGCTTTGTGAGCTATGTGTTGCACGTGTTTTGTTTTGGGGTAGCGGTTGCTTGGGTGTCTGCTTTAGAGGTCTCTGCTGCTTAGGCAGATTTTTATTTAGAGCCTCCAAGTATGTTTTTGTGTGTGTATGTGTTTGGTTTGCTGTCGTGGTAGGTTTATGTGAGACTGGAATTGTAGTGAGTGTGGTTTACTTCTCCTCCTGACTGGTTACGCCAGTACTGAGTTGAGAGAGCTTAGCCTCCAGTTTGGCTATATGGTTGCATCTCTCACATGTGTTGGAATTTGTTGGGAGGAGGAGAGGGTTGTCTGTGTACATGAGGCAGTTGTAACATTGCCTCAAGATTCCCAGATTCCCCAGCTGGACTGGAGAGGAGATTGACAACTGACCTTTGGACATGCTAGAATAGTATTGGGAATTTCTTTATAATTGAAAAAAATGGCCAATGGGGGGAGCAAGGTACTCCAGGGGGAGTTTGTGAGGGTGTAGTGCTTTAATTTTTTAGTGCTGACTTATATAATTGCTTTAGTGAGCAAGTGCCAGGTAACTTAAATGCAAAAATGACAAACAGTAACTTTCTTTCAAGTGAAACAAGGAAATAAGTATAGTAAGCAATGCAGATATCACTAGGGATCCACAGAAGTGCCGAAAAGCCACGTTTTAGGTGGAATTAGCTTTTCAGGGAAATAACAAGCATACAAACAAAGCTAGATTCAGCAGGCCTGGATCTAGTCTATGCTACAGCAAACAAGGTGTACCAATTACAGTAAGAAATAGTTCAAATATGCAGGCACTATAAACCTTTAACCAGAAATTCCCAGCTCGGAAGGGCAGAGTCCAGCCTCTTCTCCCACAAGAGTGCAGACCATGAACCTTCTTAATGTAAAATAACTGGCCTGAAGCAGAAGTGCTTAAACCAGAACTAATACACTTTTAGAATAACAGACACTGAGCCCTCAATCAGCAGTTCCCAACTTAGAAAGATGTAAGCTACCTGTCCTGCCACCACAGTGCAGCCCACAAACCTTCCTAATGTAAAACAACTGGTCTAAAGCCCAATTGCTTAAACTAAAAGGCTTAGAATGAGTTGCACTAAGCAGTAATAAATACAATTGTGTACTTTTAAGATGACTCAAAAGCAAAATAAAGTAGGAAAAAACACAAATACAGTAAAAGCAGATAAATTTTTTTTTTTTTTTTTTAGTGGAAAGAGAGAAAGGAGTAGCCGAAACTAAGCTGATTTGGCCTTCTCAAATGTTCTCCCTGTACTGGGTAGAATGAGGTAATGACACTAGACTGGGAGGGAGGGTCCCAGATCAAATTTACACTAGGGGTGGGCAACTGCAAAGCCACCAACTATAAAAACACTATACCAGCAGGGCGGGAGAGTGGGAAACAAACTGCAGAAATGTTTCACAGCTGAAAAGCAGCAGTGAGCCTTTAAATGAAAGTTTTAAACAGCTAGGAGCCTCTAGAAAAAAAGAGTTTACTGCAACCAGTTATCAGAAACAAACAACCCAACAGATGCTTAATAAAAGTGGACAATTTCCAGTTAATACCTCACACACACTGAAACTAGCTAGAAAAATACACAGTACACAAAGTGCTATAAATAACAAAGAAATAAAACAGGATACTTAATGTTATATATTATAGCTCCGAGTTTCCTCAGTGTCCTTCCTTTGATCAGTTCACTGTGAAATGGCCGAGCATTCACAACTGAACTTGTTAGGTAACAGAAAGTTGAAACCTGAGACAGCTTTTAAGAAAGAAATCTCAAAAGAACCAATGAGGTGCTTAGTCTAAGCCGTAGTCCAGGTGACCTCAGTGAGCCAATGACCTCAAACAATTCTCTCTCGCAGAAATGCCTGATGGCTTTGGCCAAACCAATGTCTCTGAATATGTGCTCAGACACACATCCTCCACAAACGCTAGGCCCAAATACAAGCCTGAATATGGATAGCTGGATAACTAAACAGATAGAACAGATAGAGCAGATAGATCATTAATCATTTTTAAGTGGGGGGGGTGGCTGCCACTCCTCCTTAACTCCCCTGCACTTAGCACTTTTTAAACGTGAAGATTTGGGGGAAGAGTCCCCTGAAATGGAATCAAGAAAGAAAGGAGGCAAGTGAGATAACTCCTGCCAAACTGACCACACGTTTACTGTTTCCTAGAGAATAACAGGTCATGCAATCTCTATACCCATCAAATTTTCACAACACTTGTTAAACATTGTTATCACTGAACCATTTTGACAGGTATTGAGTATGTGTAAAGGCATCCAGTATTCTTCACTATTGTCCAGAATTAAGTAGTCACAGAGCAGCAGACTTTGTATAACTGTGTATGGAAGCAGAAATGCATTCAGGGTGAAAAGATCAGTATAGTGTGTGTATTGCAAATTGTGGCCCTTACTTCTGCGGACCAAATGTGGCTCTGTGATGCTGAGGAGTGTAGCTGTGGAACTGCAGCATCAGAGAACAGGACTGACTTAGAGGTTACACAATACAGGAGCTGATGGAGGCAGGTTGGAATAGAGGGGACTAGGGTGTACAGCCTGTCCTAATTGAGGTACACCACCAAGGGGATGACTTAGAAATATGGCTTCATGTACCAGAACTTGGGGGATTGAGGGGGGCTGTGAGCATGCCCAACACTACAGTCACTTTGAGAATGATGGATATGAGGATTCCCAAAACTACATTTAGTTTGAGAATGATGGACATGAGCATGTCCAACACTACAGTCACTCTGAGAATGATGCACATGAGAATGCCCGACACTACAGTCAGTCTGGGAATGATCGATATGAGCATGCCCGACACTACAGTCAGTCTGGGAATGATCGATATGAGCATGTTCAACAATACAGTCACTCTGAAAATGATGGACATGAGCATACCTAGCACTATAGTCAGTCTGAGATAGATGGACATGAGGATGCCCAACACTACAGTCAGTCTGGGAATGATGGACATGAGCATGCCCAACAATACAGTCAGTCTGAGAATGATAGACATGAGCATGCCCAACAATACAGTCAGTCTGAGAATGATAGACATGAGCATGCCCAACAATACAGTCAGTCTGAGAATGATAGACATGAGCATGCCCAACAATACAGTCAGTCTGAGAATGATAGACATGAGCATGTCCAACAATACAGTCAGTCTGAGAATGATGGACGTGGGTATGTCCAACAATAGTCAGTCTGAGAATGATGGACATGAGCATACCCAACACTACAGTCAGTCTGAGAATGATGGACATGAGGATGCCCAGCACTACTGTCTGAGAATGATGGACATGAGCATGTCCAACACTAGAGTTGGTCTGAGAATAATGGACATGAGGATAACCCTAATAGAAGTAAGAGCTAGATGGATGTATCTGAGGATGGGAGCCTGAAAAGAAAACCAGTTATAAAAACATGTCAGGGCCAGGACACCATTTCACACAAAAACTATCTACAGCAGCTGTATATATGAGTAACGTTGAATTAACCACCCCTCCCCATTAGCAATAAAACACTTCCAATACGTTGTTTGTCCTTTTGGCTTTTCCGGGTTAGGGGTCGTCAAAGTGGACCTCCAGTCCTCTAATGATTGGCAGTAGATTTTTTTTATGGTGCCGAGTTGCCAGCCCGACACCCAACCTTCAGCGAAGGCACGCCCATTCACGTATGTCTTTTGGAGGCCAGTTGACCACTGGGGGGATATGCAGGCTCCATACAGAAGGCACTCCAGCCGAGAATCTAACAGGAGAATTTCTTGCTGTGAAAATGATTTTTTTTGAGCTGTGATACAAGCTCAGAATTGCCTATTTATATATATATATATATCTATATATATCTATATATATCTATATATATATATCTATCTATATATATATATATATATATATCTATATATATATATGTGTGTGTATATGTATAGTAAGGCCTTGCTGAGTCTAATTATGATGGCTTCCAAAAAAGGTTATTACTAGAAACTAGAAATCAAAATCTAAAACAACTGTACTAGAAGTAGTGAATACAGTAAGAGAGATAAAACAACTGGAACTGGGATCTTTAGAAAAGGGTAGGACCAAATTACATAGGGAAAAAATGGGAAATGCAGGATCAACAGCTGCAGAGGAGGAGGAGGAGCAAGGTCTAAAAGAAGGCAGGATTTGCATGAGCTTTGTAATGGCTGACTAACAATGATTGGATATGCACAGTGATGTGTAAAGTTTGCAATGTATAACGTTTGCAACTGAGACGGTGTCGCTATGGCTTATTTCCATTTATGTATATGTAGTATGGCCTATGTCATACATGATAATTTAATAAAGATGTTTCTTGTTTGAAAAAAAAAAAACATATTAGCAAACATGGCTCCTTAGGGGATTTACAAACTGTTTTAGAAATGCTAATAATACAATAGCACCTATTTACTCAGCAACAGACTCGCATATACATATACAGCTGTGGAAAATGGCTGGCTAAGAGGCATTTTGTTGTTGACTTAAAAAGGACATTTGGAAATGTAGATCACTGTCTTCTTAGTAAAAAAAAATAATAAAATCTGCAAAATCTCAGATTTTGAAGCTATACATTTATCTGGTTTTAGAAATTCCTTCATTGAAGAAGTTTAAAAAATAAAGACCTAGTGACATATATGGAACTTTAATCATTTTTCTCCAAGGATGAGTACTTGGTCCTATCCCCTATGTATATAAATGGCACAGTAAACTGTATACCCCCCCCCCCCGGTAATAAGAATTTATGTGGATATCATTTTATATTACTCCAGTCAAACCCACTAAAACGTAGAGGAAAACAGCATACCTGCCCTTTTGCATTACTCAAAAATGAAAACAGTGCCCCCAGTCTGAAAATCAATGGCACATTTACCAAAAACCTAAATCAATTGCTAAAATATGGACATGCAGGGTTACTTGTAGATGCTCAGCTAAGCTTTAAAACACACAGCTTTTATATCAAAAGTAAAAAAGCAGCTCTATACACACGCGCTAAATATATTATATTGTATGTATGTGTGTGTGTGTGTATATATATATATGTGTATATATATATATATATATATATATATATATATATATATATATATATATATATATATATATATATATATATATATATATATATATATATATATGTAGTGGCACAGCAGATAGCATTGTTGCCACACAGTGGAGGTTCATCAGTTCGATTCTCAATATTTTGTTTGCCAAGTCTGCATGTCTTCCTTTCTTTATATGCACGCACACACTCACAAGCACACATTCATATAAAAATGGTGTGTGATATTTACTACTTGTACTGCTCTGAAAGTGACTGATAGCCATTTGTATATTGACTTTGTACCATGTATTTCAAGCTTGAAATTACAGATAGAAAAATAAAAACTTCCCTTGCATTTTGCTGACACAGTCATGTTAACTCTTGGGATGAAAAGACATGATGTTAAGTTGTCAATCTTGCCTTCATTCTTGCTGGATGGGTTCGGAGCCGATCCTCGGCTCACTGCACTGCTAAGCTCGAGAGTCACTTTTACCAGCTCGAGGCAGCCCCATATCCCATGATGCAAGGCGGTAATTACCCAGATCTCGTTTGCCGCTTCGCTAATGAGGTCATCTTTTTTACCAGCTCCTGGTAAGTAATTTTTCATTGAAAAACAGTAGTGCTAGTACCAATATCCAACCATACACGAAGTTACACCATAAAAAGTTTATTCGATAAAGCTTTCGGGTCTACACCCTTCATCAGTATGATTTTACAACAGTAATGACACATTTAAATAGGAGAATCAATTAAACATTTGCTTCAGCCCAACCCACTCAATCAACAAATTAAAATTAATTAGAATTATTTAAAAGGGCAACACCATAAAACATTAAAATTGTGCATACTACAAACTTAATATATGACTTAAATATAGCTTAAACTATGCATATAAAATTATATACTCAGTTTAAACTGATTATATACCTATACCTATAGATATATGCCTATACTACCACAATACGAACATTACAAATCCTAATAGCCACATTTTTCAACTAACTCAATTGTTACTTCATAGCTTTTCTCTCTGTTTCTTAACTAACAAAGGCTTCAAATTCACAGCATTATTTAAACCTGGACTCGCATCAGCTTGAAGTCTGATGATCCATTCCAGTTTTTTTTAATTCTAGGAGGTTAACATCTCCTTTTCTTATACTAATATTAACTGTTTCTAATACCCTAAATTTAAATACACGATTAGTTCCTTTCTCCATGATATGTTTACTTAAAGCATTCGTTGGTATTTTTCTCCTAATATCAATGAAGTGCAAGCAGAACACGTAGCTAAGTACACAATTTTTTCTACGTTACATGTTAATGTATTTATTTTAAAGGTTTGACCATCATTAGGATGCTCAAAATAGTCTCTACCTTCAAATAAATCACTGCAACAGGAACAGTTGTAACATTTCCTTAAACCTATCTCTTTCTTAACTATTCACAGTAATACCTAATGAGTATAGAGTTAATGCAATAAGAAACTTTTTGAATAATGAGATAAAAATGCACAGTAGGGAGATAGAAACGTGCACTTTTAGAAGTGGTGTTGATGCATAATGTGTTTATTTGATGAAAAATTGTTTTTACAGCTTAAAGGTGTTGCCATGGGTACATCAGTGGCAAACACTTATGCTAATATAGTATTATATGAGTGGGAGAAGGAGGTATTAATACACAATGATAATCCTTTGAATAATTTAACAGTTTTTTACAAAAGGTTTGTTGATGACTGTTTTTTGTTATGGAAAGGCACACAAGGAGAGCTTGAGGAATATTTACATTATCTAAATGGCTCGACTGACTTTTTGAGATTTAAAATGGAAGCATCTAATGATAACCTTAACTTTTAGATGTTACACTTTCAAAAAGGAATAATAAATTAATATCAAAGGTGTATAAGAAAGAGGTTGACTCTTTAAGATATATAACAGAGTAGTATGAATGCACCCCATATCTATAAAGGAATTTTGAAATCACAATTTATTAGACTGTGCAAGTTAAATACAGATGATAGTAGTTTTATTGAGCAAGTTGATAGCATAGCACAAGAGTTTGAAGCAAGTGGATACTCTAAAGAATTTATTGATCGGGAATTAAGTAAAGTAATAGTAGAGAGAGAAGGAAAATATAAACCTATACTACTAGGAGGCATAGTATCTGAAAGAGATAAAGTAAATAAAGACATGGAGTTTGTTAGGTATATAACTACTTATAACCTTAATACATATAATGTGAATGCTATATTAAGAAAAAATGGCCCATACTGTTAGCTATGCCTGAAATTTTATCTATAATGGGAGATAAACCCAGTTTGGCATACAGAAGTGCTGAAACTTTAAAACAAAAGCTATGCTATAAGGATTTTCAAGTAAGGTCTATAGTTAAGAAAGAGAGTGGTTTAAGGAAATGTTACAACTGTTCCTGTTGCAGTGATTTATTTGAAGGTAGAGACTATTTTGAGCATCCTAATGATGGTCAAACCTTTAAAATAAATACACAATTTTTTCTACGTCACATGTTGTTAATGTATTTAGCTACGTGTTCAGCTTGCACTTCATTTTATGTAGGCAAAACCATTAGAAAACTTAAAGAAAGAATAATAGAACATAAATCAGATATTGGGAGAAAAATACCAACGAATGCTTTAAGTAAACATATCATGGAGAAAGGAACTAGTCATGTATTTAAATTTAGGGTATTAGAAACAGTTAATATTAGTATAAGAAAAGGAGATGTTAACAACCTCCTAGAGTTAAAAGAACTGGAATGGATCATCAAGACTTCAAGCTGATGTGAGTCCAGGTTTAAATAATGCTGTGAATTTGAAGCCTTTGTTAAGAAACAGAGAGAAAAGCTATGAAGTAACAATTGAGATAGTTGAAAAATTTGGCTATTAGGATTTGTAAGTTCGTATTGTGGTAGTATAGGCATATATCTATAGGTATAGGTATATAATCAGTTTAAATTGAGTATATAATTTTATATGCATAGTTTAAGCTATATTTAAGTCATATATTAAGTTTGTAGTATGCACAATTTTAATGTTTTATGGTGTTGCCCTTTTACATAATTCTAAATCTGAAGTAGGAGATTCATTTGTCTGCAACCTGTGGGTTATGGATCCGACATCGGATCCGAACCGGCATGGTTTACCAGCTATGGATCCAAGCTCTCAGCTCCTCCCCTCAACCATAATGCCCTGCTCTACCCTCATGACCTCAGATCTCGTTTGCCGCGCATGGTGACCAGATTGTGTTCTCTAAGCTCTCCAGCTAAGTCTAGTTTTACTATTCTTAAAGTGCTTAAATTTAAAAGTTTGTGTGAAAGTTGTGTGGAAGTGTAGGTTTCCCTTGTATATTATTATACTTTTAGTGTTTTAAAATTTATTTTTGCTTATCCCTCCCCTCGCTGGTAGCGTAGTGTGTGTTTGAGCCTGTGAGTGGTTTTGTTACTTTACCTTAGTTAGTTAAAGTAACTTGGTTTTTTGGCTTTTGGGATGTCTGAACAGCCCAAAGCTGTATTTTCTAAGTGCTCCGAGTGTGGCCATAAGCTTTCCCTGGCTGATGGCCACACTCGGTGTGTTAAGATGCCTTGGGGTTGAACACCTCACATCTGGATGTTCCATTTGTGCAGGGTTCAACCCCAGGGCATTGAAGGAGCGGAGGTCCAAGCTTGTCTTGGCGGGTCTTTTGCCACCGGACTCGGCTCCGGCCTCCGCTCCTTCGGGGGTAACCGTTCCGACGGTTGTCTCCTCTCCGGCTCCCCCTCCTCCTCCTGGGACTCAACCTCCCTTAAGTGGCTCGGAGGAGAGGGAAGCTAAGAAGAAGGACCGGAGGGAGAAGCACCATAAGCGGCGGGCCAAGACCTCTGTTTCGGCCCCGCCTGCCAAGCGGGCTTCTCCTCCGGCCTCCCTGTCTGCTGGCTCTCCCCCTCCTTGGCTCCGGTCTCCAGTGTGTTTTTCACCGGGACCTGAGGAGGAGGAGACCCGATCTCCGTCGAGGCTATCGAGGAGGCACTCAAGGCCTACCTCGGTAGCCTCGTCGAGATCAACTTATAGCCTGTCAGACGCTGATCTGGACCGGATGATGAGAAGGTTCATCCAGGCCCAGATGCAGATGGGAGTGCTCTTGCCTCCCCTCTGGGGAGCTCGACCCCTTTTTTCAAGCCAATTGCTCCTTCTCCGACCCGCTACCCGGGTTCGGAGCAGTTGGGGCCGAGCAGCCGGGCCGGGGTGGGTCGGCGCCGATAGTACTTGGTGCCGGATCCGACCCTGCCCTCGAGTGCCGGATCCGACCTCTCGGAGCCTGGATCCGAGCCGGATCCGGGGATCAGTGCTCCTTCGGCTGTCTGTGTCGGGCGCACTGTCCTTCGGATCCAGCGGCGCCGGCTCTGATCCACTCCTCGGATCCGAGGGGGAGCCGATTGTCGGATCCTTTGGTCGAGGTCGGCTCCCCTTCGGCTTTTGATGTGGAGTGGGCCCTGTTGAGGGTCTCCGGACCCCCGGCACTTGCTTCGGCTCCGTCCCGCGCTCCCTCTGCACTGGGTCAGGCTTCCACCGTCCGGCCTTTGGGACAGCCCGCTCCTGTGCCCCAAGCTGTTCCCCTGGAACAGGTTACTGTTTGCGAGGAGTCCTCTGACAGCCCCCCAGAGGATGTTCCCCACAAGCATACGTGCAAAAGGAGGCACATTGACTCCCCCGAGTCTCTTACGGAAGACACGGATTTGGAGGAAGGGGAAGGCTCCCCACGGTCACCCCCCGAGGATGTCTCATTTGGAGACATCATGGAAATGCTCCGCATAAGGGGGGGGGTCTGCCCCCAAGTCTTCCTCGGACGAGTCCGTGTTCTTGGAGGCATTTGAAGCGGGCCTGTCTACCTCTTGGGTGTCCCCTCCTGCCGACCCCCTGGTGGACCTCATTACCACCAGGGCGTGGAAGGAACCGGACACCGTGGAGCCAATCCCTAAAAGGCCCGACCGTATTCTCAGTCCTCCGGCTGACCGTGCCCATTGGAGTAAGGGGCCTCCGGTAGATGCCATGTTGACGGCGGCCACCAAGAGGGAACTTGCTCAGGAGAGTCCCTCAGTCCATCCCCCGAGCAAGGAGTCTCGGATGATGGACCGCTTGGGGAAGCGGATGTTTAGTTCAGCAACCTTCTCTGTAAGGGCGCTGAACTATCTGGCACATGTGATTAGGATGCAGTGCGATCTTATTAAAGAATACGCTGCATCCCCCCCAGAGTCCATGTCGGAGGAGGACAAAGTGCTGCACTCCACCCGCATGGCCACTCTCCGGTCTGTTACCAATACCTCTATGCGGCTACTCTCCCATGCTACGGAAGGCGCCGCTAGAGCCGCAGGGGCAGGTCTAGTTACTAGACGTCAGGCCTGGCTCCGTCATTGCGATTTCTCAGAGCCCTTCAAAACGTCATTTGCGAACGCCCCCTTCGATGGTTCTGCCCTCTTTGGCAAGACTGTTCGCGACACTTTGACCCAGAGCAAGAAGGACGGGAAGACGCTGTCTGCCGTCGGAATCCGCTTCTCTGCACCCCAGAGGCCCTATTCTAGGAACCAGAAGGGTCAGAAGAAGATGTGGTTCCGGAAGTCGCAGCAATCCCAGCCTGCTCCGGACAACCAGTCCTTCCGTGGCAGAGGAGGACAGGGAGGACGCCGCCCTAGAGGCAGAGGGGCTCCCAGGAACTTCGGGTCCAGAGAACCCTTCTCTGAACGGCCCGTGCAGCAGCCCTGAGGGGTTGCCCGACTGCTCCACTCTGGAGGCAGTCGGGGGACGTTTTTCGGAGCACCTGGCGGCATGGGAGTCCATAACATCAGACCGCTGGGTTCTCCAGATCATATCCAGAGGATACCGTATCCCCTTTCTTCACTTACCAAAAATGAAATCCTCCCGGCGTTCCACCCGGTCAAAGGGAGGCTGCTTTGGCAGAAATTGGCCATCTGCTAAAGAAGAGCCATCCAGCCCGTCCCCCCCAGACCAGATCGGATCAGGGTTCTACTCCAGGTTCTTTTAGTGCCAAAAGATGGGGGATCTAAGACCAATTTTAGACCTTTCACTCTTGAACCTGGCAGTTTCCAAGGAGAAGTTCCGAATGGTCACGCTGCAGTCTATTCTCCCCCTTCTGGGAGAAAATCACTGGATGTGCTCCATAGACCTCAAGGATGCGTACTACCATATACTAATGGACAGGCGCTCCAGGAGGTTTCTCCGCTTCCGGCTGGGAGCCAGTCACTACCAGTTCAGGGTCCTTCCCTTTGGTCTCACCACAGCCCCCAGGGTGTTCACCAAAGTATTAGCAGTGGTAGCGGCCCACCTGAGGCTTCAGGGGGTACAGGTCCTTCCCTACCTGGACGACTGGCTCCTTACCGCCCCAACAAGGCATCTACTACTATTGGCGCGAGACTCCTTTCTCCATCTTGCTCCCCGTCTGGGCATCACAATAAACACAAAAAAATCCAACCTAGCACCCACGCAGTTTATAGATTTTATAGGTGCCAGGTTAGACACAAGGAGATTAAAAGCCTTCCTCACTGCGGACAGAGTTCAAAATCTGCAACTCCAGGTGCGGGCCATTCTCCACTCAAGCTCAGTTCCGGCGGAGTTGGTCCTGAGGGCTCTAGGGTCCATGGCGGCTGCTATAGCACTTCTTCCTCTCGCCAGATTCAATATGCGCATCCTCCAGTGGACAATCCTAGTACAGTGGTCGTATCTTGCTCTTCCTATGCATCATCCCATTGCGATCAGCAAGGCTTGCAAGCGGTCCCTCCTGTGGTGGCTACACTCTCCAGATCTCCACGGAGGCCGCCCATTTTGTGCTTCTCCCCCTCTCACCACGGTGACCACGGACGCCTCCCGCCTCGGGTGGGGGGGCATTTTGCAGGCCGGACCGTCCAAGGCACGTGGAACGATTCGGAGACCTTACTGCATATCAACGTTCTAGAGATGAGAGCAGTGCTCTTAGCGTTGCTAGCACTTCAGGCCTTTCTTCCCTTGGGAACGATTGCGATTCAATCGGACAACATGTCGGTTGTCTGGTATATCAACAAGCAGGGAGGAACCAGGTCTTACCCTCTGTCGAGAAGCCATGAGAGTTTGGAAATGGGCAATCTCCACCAACCGCTTTCTCATAGCAACGCACATTCCGGGTCGGTCCAACATCCTGGCGGACAAACTCAGTCGCACCATTCTCACCCCTTACGAGTGGTCTCTCAATACTCAAGTAGCGGAACGCATATTCGCACGGTGGGGAACTCCTTGTTGCAATCTTTTTGCCTCTCCCTCAAACACCAAGTGCAACAGTTTTTTCACTCTGATACCTCCTCCCGGAGGTTCCCCAAGAGACGCTCTGGTGCATGTTTGGCCACCCGGTCTTCTTTATGCTTATCCCCCCTTGCCTCTGATGCTCCAAGTTCTTCAGAAAGCCTCTCGGTTGGGGTGCAGAATGATTCTCATTGCTCCGTTTTGGCCTCGACAGATCTGGTTCCCCTTCCTAAGGTCTCACTCTGTGGATCCTCCTTGGATTCTAGATCCCATTCCGGATCTGATATCTCATCCATCCTGATTATCTCCTCCGAACCTGGACAACCTGAAGCTGACCACTTGGCTGCTCCAGTTCCACTCTTGATCAGGACTCCCGGTATTTCGTTCCCTGTTAAGGCGATCCTGGTGGCAGCTCATAAGCCATCCACTAGGAAAGTCTACCGTAGCAAGTGGAAACGGTTCTCGTTGTGGGCGGAACGGCAAGGCCTAAACCCCTTCAAAGTTCCTCTCCCTTTGGTGCTTGATTTCTTAACCACTCTGTTTAACGATGGTGCCAGCAGTTCCACGGTCAAAGTACAACTTGCGGCAATTTCTCATTATCACATTGGTCATGATTCCAATCCACTGATGTCAGCCAAGTTGTGTAAAATTTTCCTTAAAGGTACTTTTCTTCTCAGGCCCCCTGTAAAGCAAGCGGGTCCTCCTTGTGACCTTTCTTTAGTTCTACAGGCCTTGACCGCCCCCCCCCCTTCGAACCTGCGGCTACGGTAGATTTGAAATTCTTGTCTTTTAAGACCGCCTTCTTAGTAGCCATTACTTCGGCCAAGAGAGTTTCAGAGCTTCAAGCATTATCAGCTAAACCTCCTTACTTGGTCTTTCATCCGGACCGTGTTTACCTCAGGACCAACCCGTCCTTTCTTCCTAAGGTAGCTTCTGAAGCAAACATTAATCAATCCATTAACCTCCCTGTCTTCTTTCCTAAATATGAAAACAAAGGTGAATACAAGCTTCACTCCTTAGATGTTCACAGGCAACTTAGATTTTATCTAAACAGAACAGCTGGTCCTAGGCAATCCGACCAGTTGTTCATTTCCTTTGCTAAATTTAATTTGGGCAAACCAATTTCTAAAGTCTCACTATCTCGATGGATTTCGCAATGTATCTTATTGGCTTATCAAGCTTCAGGAAGGCCAGCACCGGAGGGTGTACATGCCCATTCAACCCGGTCAGTCTCTACCTCGGCAGCCTTTAAGGCTAGGATTCCTCTAGATGATATTTGTGCAGCAGCCACGTGGGCTTCATCTCATACTTTTATTTCCCACTACAAGTTGGATCTTGCATCTAGGGGTAGAGCATCCTTTGGCTCCGCGGTGCTCCGGAATATCCTTCCATGATGGCCGCCCAAGATTCAGGTAGCTGGGGACTCTGTCCCACAGGTTGCAGACAAATGAATCTCCTACTTCAGATTTAGAAGTTATGTACTCACCATAATGTTCCATCTGAGTAGGTGTATTCATTTGTCTGCAACCATCCCGCCCTCCTATCCCCCTGGCCTTTCAGTTTCCTGCATATATTGTGTTACCCTTTTCAGGGTTTTCTTGCTGTTGGCAAACTCGATCTGAGGTCATGAGGGTAGAGCAGGGCATTATGGGTGAGGGGAGGAGCTGAGAGCTTGGATCCATAGCTGGTAAACCATGCCGGTTCGGATCCGATGTCGGATCCATAACCCACAGGTTGCAGACAAATGAATACACCTACTCAGATGGAACGTTATGGTGAGTACATAACTTCTAATTTTAATTTGTTGATTGAGTGGGTTGGGCTGAAGCAAATGTTTAATTGATTCTCCTATTTAAATGTGTCATTACTGTTGTAAAATCATACTGATGAAGGGTGTAGACCCGAAAGCTTTATCGAATAAACTTTTTATGGTGTAACTTCGTGTGAAATAATTTTTCATTGCTATTTGTGAAAGATTTAGATACTCAACCCCCTAAAAATTTATTCTTTATAGTTTTTTAGTGAATCTTATTCACTTAGCTCCATACCCATTCCCCTACTTCCCTATTCATAAGTCTCTAGTGTTTTGGGCCTTAGGCCTTACCCTCCCTCACAGTTCCTGTCAGGTTTTCCTTAGGTGTGTGGGTGTTGTGTCTCACTGTTCTGACTTTTTATTTTAGTGTCTTTTTTGTCTGATTGGTGTGTGTGTGTGTGTGTGTCTTAGGACTCAGACATGTCCAAAGATACTAGGGTCTCGGGTTTCAAGAAGTGTGACTCGTGCTGTCAGAAGATGTCTCTGACAGATGGTCACACTTCTTGTATTTATTGCCTGGGACCCCTACACCTGCAGGACACCTGTGCTATTTGTCATTCTTTCAGCCAGAGAGTCCTGCAGGAGCGTAGAAATAAGTTGATCCTCAGGGGTTTTCTTAAGCCTGAGAGCTCCCCGGCTAAGGTCGGCTCCGGGAAGCCCTCTAAGCCTCCCAAGACCCAGACTTCGGTGTCCAAGTCTGTGGTCTTGGTTCCGACTCTGCCAGAGTCGACATCGGCTCCGTCCGGAGCTGATCCTTCCTTATTGGAAGCTTCAGTATCGGCGCCATTCGTCACCGATACCCTGGCTTCGGCACCTGTCGGCTCCGGCCGGAGCCGACACCCTAGCGTCGAAGCACGTCTCGGCTCCGACTGGAGCCGAGATATCTTTGTCTCCGCACGGAGCCGACAAGTTGTCGGCTCTGCCTGGAGCCGAAAGTTCTTCGGCTCCGATGGCTCCGTCCAAAAAGAGGTCTAGATCTCCTTCATTGGAATCTATACACTCAGCTCCAGCCTCCCTTTTGCTTTCGGAGCGGAGTCATCGGAGCCGATCATCGAGGTCTTCCAGGCTATCAGACCATGACTTAGAGTGGTGAGTAGGCTATTAAAATCACAGGCACTAGCCCAGATGCTCCATAGCCCGTCTCAACAGACAACCGCTATTCTACACCCTCCTGAAATTCCTCCTTCGACTCTCCTACAGAGTTCAGAGCCGGAGATTATTGGTACCGTGACTGTTGCTGCTTTGGAGCCGATACCACACCTTTTGGCTCCGTCGTCCTCGACTCCTATCTCCTCCTTGAGACCGTCCTTGGAGGGATCCGGGCGTCTGGCTTCGCTGGTCGGTTCCGAGGGGGCGAGTGGCATCGGACCCTTGTCCGACCCCGTTCTCCCTCTCGGAGCTTCGGCCCTGTTCAGCTCGGCCCCGACATCTGTTTTGGAGCCTTCCCTTTTGGTGGGACCAGGGATCCCTGTTTCTTTGGAGCGGGATCTCTCGGCCCTCCCTGGAGGGGAGCCTTCGAGGTGATGAGTGTGCTAGCCCCTGAGCTTAGTCAGCAGTCGGTTCCTTTAGCTCCTCCCTCTATGGTGCCTGATGCCTCTTCCCGCTCTCTTGCTCCTGGACCCAGAGATCCATCGCCCCAGGTCTCCCCATTGGGAAGAACTTCCTCTTCCGAGGTTTCTCCTGATCCTTCAGGTGAACCCCCGCGTAAGAGGACCTGCAAGAGGAAGCACTTAGACTCCCCTGAGTGTACAACATCAGATACTGATTTAGATGAGTCGGAGGGGTCCCCAAGATCCCCCTCTGAGGATGTCTCCTTTTCAGACATCCTTGAACTCCTGAAACAGAGGGGGAACTGGCCCTCCATTAATCCCTCCGAGGATGAATCGGTATACCTGGAGGCTTTTGGATCTCGACCCTCCACCTCCTGGGTGTCTCCGCCTTTCGACACTTTCATGGAGGTCATAGCTCGAAAGGCGTGGGCATCTGATTCGGTGGAACCAGTTCCCAGGAGACCTTCAAAATTTATTACGGCCCCCGCTGAAAAGCAGTTTCTTACTAAAGGTGTCCCGGTTGATGCCATGGTGGTGGCGGCCGCCACCAAAAAGGAACTTGCAGATCCTTCCGTGCCAGTCCATCCTCCTAACAAGGAGTCTAGGACCATGGACAGGTATGGCAAGCGGATGTTTTCCTCAGCGACCTTTACTATGTGTTCGCTGAATTATTTATGTCACTTCACCAGACTTCAAAGAGACATCCTCAAAGAATTGGGTGAAGTAGTACAGGATCCGTCAGCAGCAGGGGCTCAGGAAAAGATTGCCTCTCAGCTGGGAATCCTTAATTCCATAACCAACTCCTCCATGCGGCTCATTTCTTATGCAGCCGATGGAGCGAGTAGAGCTGCAGGCACAGGAGTGGCTCTCAGACGTCAGTCCTGGATGCGGCTCTGTAATTTTGCAGACCCCTTTAAGGCGTCCTTCACAAACTCTCCCTTTGATGGGGCAACGTTGTTTGGCCCTCAGGTGAAGGACACTTTGACCAGGTGCGAGCAAGACGGCAAGACTCTTTCTGCCGTAGGAGTCCGTTTCTCCACCCCTTCTAGGCCTTATCCCAAAGGTCAGAAGGGAGGAAAAATGTGGTTCCGAAAATCTCAGGGAGTCATGCCCGACGCACGTGGTCAATTTACCCCCAGAGGCAGAGGGGGTAATAACAATAGGCGCCGCCCTAGGGGCAGAGGGGGTCCGCAGAACCAGGGCAGCAGAGAGCCTCTCTCTGACCAGCCCTTCCAGCATCCCTGAGGTGTTGCCCGACTGTCCACCCTTGGAGGCAGTCGGGGGGAGATTGTCGCTCTACCCAGATGCCTGGTTTTCCCTCTCTCAAGACAGATGGGTACAGTCGATCATATCTGAGGGTTACAAGATTCCTTTTGAGGAAAGCCCCTTCCCTCAGAAAAGTTCCCTTCCAGACGTTCCACCCGGTCTAAGGGAAATTGCAAAACTAGAGGTTTCAAAGCTCCTAAAAAAAAAGGGCCATCCAGCCAGTTCCAACAGACCATTTAGAGTCCGGAATCTACTCAAGGTTCTTTTTGGGTCCCAAAAAGACGGGGGAGACCAATATTAGACCTCAGCAGGCTCAACAAGTCTGTCAAAAAGACAAGATTTCGGATGGTCACACTTCAATCGATTTTGCCTTTTCTGGGAAAAGACAACTGGATGTGCTCCATAGACCTTCAGGATGCGTACTATCACATAAAAATCCACAGACGCTCCAGAAGGTTTCTCCGCTTTCGGCTGGGGACCAGTCATTTTCAATTCAGAGCCCTGCCCTGTGGTCTCACTACAGCCCCCAGAGTGTTCACCAAATGCATGGCGGTGGTCATGGCTCACCTGAGACGTCAAGGATTCCAGGTGTTTCCGTATCTCGACGACTGGCTCCTCTCAGCCACCACCAGGCATCAACTTCTCCAAGCCAGAGATTACACTCTAGGTCTCTGCGGTCAGTTAGGAATTTCGATCAACTTCGAAAAGTCTTCCTTATCGCCCTGCCAATCTATTACTTTTATAGGCGCAAATCTAGACACTACTCGGATGTCAGCAAACCTAACAAGTCAGAGAATCTTAGATAACCAAAACCACGTTCGGATCATCCTATCCAGCAAAAAGGTACAAGCCAGGTTGGTCCTGAAAGTGTTGGGCCTCATGGCAGCTGCCATCACACTTCTTCCTCTGGCACGTTTTTACATGCGTCTCCTACAATGGATGTTGTTCACCCAATGGTCCTTCCAGCAGCTTCCCATGCGTCACAAGATCCTGGTGACACAAACCTGCAAGAACCATCTATCCTGGTGGATTTCCTCTCCTCTAGTCCATCAGGGCAGACCATTTGTTCCCCCGGCCCCGGTAGCCACGGTCACTTCGGATGCCTCCCTGATCGGGTGGGGGGCATTATCAGGGCAGGATGGTTCATGGCATGTGGCAACCGTTCGAATACCACCTGCACATAAATGTCCTAGAGTTGAGAGCAGTGCTTTTAACGTTGCAAGCCCTCAGCGACTTTCTTCCCTTAGGAACTATTGCAGTTCACATGGACAATATGTCCGTCGTGTGGTACATCAACAAGCAGGGCGGAACCAAGTCCTATCCCTTATGTCGAGAGGCTCTCAGACTTTGGCAATGGGCGATCTCCTCTCATCGGTTTCTGGTAGCAACGTATATCCCTGGGAAAACCAACATAATAGCGGACAGATTGAGCAGAGCTATACTCATGCCTCACGAGTGGTCTCTCAAACAATCCATAGTGGAGGAGATTTTTCAGAAGTGGGGCCGCCCATGCTGTGATCTTTTTGCTACACCTCAAAACAGCAAATGCCCAGACTACTTCTCTCTCTTCCAACTTCCGGGCCATCCCCCCAGAGACGCTCTTACCCAAGATTGGCCCCGGGGACTCCTTTATGCTTTTCCTCCCTTTCCATTGATACCACAAGTACTCCAGAAAGCTTCTGTTTTGAGAGCCAAAATGATTCTCATTGCCCCTTACTGGCCTCGACAAATTTGGTTCCCATTCCTTCATCGCCATCTCTTTGTGCAGCCTTGGCATCTGGACCCAGCTCCAGATCTTCTAACCCACCAGTCGGGTCAACTGCACCGGTCCGTTCCTTCCCTCAACCTCACAGCTTGGTTGCTCCACTTCCTTCCTTAGCCAGGCTTCCTATGATCTCTAACCCCATTAGAGATATCATAGTAGCTTCTCTTAAGTCCTCTACCAGGAGGATTTACTCTAGCAAGTGGAAACGCTTCTCCCTTTGGGCAAAATCTAAGAACATAGACCCCTTTACTGCCCCAATTCAGTCAGTCTTAGATTTTCTAGCGGAAATATTTCACTCAGGTTCTTCGTCTTCCACAGTCAAAGTTCAGTTGGCAGCAATCTCGAATTTCCATGTCGGATTTGCAGACCACAACATTATGTCCCACAAACTTTGTAAAGCCTTTCTCAAAGGAGTGTTCCTTCTTAAACCCCCTGTTAGGGATTCTCCACCACAGTGGGACCTAAATTTAGTGCTGACATCCTTGATACTTCCCCCTTTCGAAACGGCTGCTTCATGTTCATTAAAGTTTCTTTCTTGGAAGACACTTTTTCTAGTCGCTATTACCTCGGCTAGAAGAGTGTTTGAACTTCATGTCCTCTGTGTTCGTCCCCCTTATTTGGTCTTCCACAAGGACAGAGTATCCTTGAGAACCAATCCATCCTTTTTGCCCAAGGTTGCTTCTAAGACGAATTTAAACCAATCCATTGATCTTCCTGTATTTTTTTCCAAATTATTCTAACAAGGCGGAAAAAAAATTACATTACCTAGATGTTCATCGCCAACTCAGATATTACTTGGACAGAACGAAGCAATTTAGGAAGTCTAATCAGCTCTTCCTTTCTTATGCTGAAAATAAAATAGGTCTCCCTGTTTCTAAAGTGACCTTATCCAGATGGCTGTCTTCCACCATTTCTGACATATCAGCTTAGGGGCAAACAACTGAGCTCAAAACCTAAAGCACATTCCACAAGAGGTCTAGCCACTTCTACAGCTTTTCAGGCTAGGCTACCCTTAGATACTGTTTGTGCAGCAGCCACTTGGGCCACTCCTCATACCTTCGTTTCTCATTACAAATTGGGTTTGGCCTCCAGGGACAGGGCAAGCTTTAGTTCCACAGTTCTCAAGAGTCTGTTCCATTGAGCCACTCAGGATAGAGGCGCTAGGGACGCGGTCCCATCCAGCAAGAATGAAGGCGAGATTGACAACTTAACATTTAGAAGTTATGTACCTACCATAACGTTCCATGTTAGTTGTCTTCTCTCGCCTTCTTTCTTGCGTCCCTCCCTCCTGTCCCCCTAGCCTGGATAGACCTTGATCTCCCTAGTTCTCTGGAAGATTCTTCTTCCTTGGACACCAGTTAGTTCTTGACCTTGATTACCTGGTTTCCCTTTACAGCCTTTTTAGGTTAGTTGTTCCTCTTTCCTTGGTGGAAAGTTTTATAGGCAGTTTTTCCTCTAGATACCAAACGAGATCTGGGTAATTACCGCCTTGCATCATGGGATACGGGGCTGCCTCGAGCTGGTAAAAGTGACTGTCGAGCTTAGCAAGTGCCGAGTCGGAGCCGAAGATCGGCTCCGAACCCATCCAGCAAGAAAGAAGGCGAGAGAAGACAACTAACATGGAACGTTATGGTAGGTACATAACTTCTAATTTTGGAATAATGCATATTGTGTGACATTGTGGTGTTTTATTTTACAAGAGGCAGGCCATATATGAAACAGTTGGGTAACATGTCATGGTCATAGCACTTGCTCAGATCTAATAGCAAGCACTAATATACCCAGACACTTGATTGCCCAGCAGGGCAAGGCTCATTATTCACCCCTCACCAACCAAGCGACTAAGCAGCTCACCCTACTATTCAGGCATGACCAAAGGGCAACTTCAGGTGTACTCTCCAGTCCAGCTGGTGAATCTGGGTATCCCGAGGCAATGTTACAACTACCTCATGTACACAGACAGCCCTGTCCTCCTACCACAAAACATTAACATATGAGAGAGATGCAATTATATAGCTAAACTGGAGGCTAAGCTCTCTCCACCCAAGCCTGGAACAGGCAGTCATGAGGAGAAGGTTAACATTTGCACCACACCTCCAGCCTCACATAGACATACTAAATCAGCACTGGCAAAAAATACACACAAATACACAAAATCATACTCGGAGGCTCTAAATAAAAACCTGCAAAAACATCACAGACCTCCAAAGCAGACACCCAAAAAAACTGCACCTCCCATCACAAACCAGACAATACATAAAACACAAAATCAGTGTGCCGCACAGTAACAGCCCTTAAGGCGAAATAACATACCTAAAACACTAGTAATAGGCGACTCTGTAGTCAGGCACACTGATGTCCCACTCACTAGGCTGGACAAGGAGAAGGTTACTGTTAGCTGCCTGTCGGGAGCCAGAATCCGCCACATAACACAAGCACTCAGGTCACTCCAGAACAAGTACAAATATGACTCTGTCATTGTTCATGTTGGTGTGAATGACCTAAGACGTACCTCCCTGGACTACATGAAAAAAGACCTGGAAGAGCTCTCTGATCATGTAGCCCAGATCCCTGACCCTGAGTAGCATTCTGCCCTCAGCAAGAATAATACCGCAGTATAAGGAAAAAAATGATCAATTTCAACAATTGGCTAAGCTTCTGGTATCATTCAAAAGGGATCCAGTGTCTGTCAGCATGGGATGACATGCTCGACAGGCCTCGTTGCTTCGCAAGAGATGGCTTGCACCTGTCACCCCTAGGCTTTCGAATACTGGCCAAAGCTCTTGCTGCCCCCATAGTGCCTTTTTTAGGGAAGGCTCAAAAGTCAAACCCACCTCCGTAAACAGCACAAATAAAAAAATGAGGGTTATGCTACTCAACACCAGGAGTTTAAATCTCAAAATGCATGCACTCAAAGAACTCCTCAGTATGGAGAACGTCGACATCTGTGCAATAACTTAAACCTGGTTCAAGGCTCCACAGAGCACCCCAGCACTACTGGGCTACAACTCATGCCACACATTTCAGCCACAGAACATGGACCGAAACACAAAAGGAGGGGTGTATCAATATTCATCAAGGATACCTACACCTACACGTTAGTGGCGCAGCATAATACCTCCGAGATCATCCATGTGCAACTAACATTAGGCAAATCTGCAATGCAAATTGTGGCCTGCTACAGATCACCCTCCATGACCCAGGACCACCACTCCACCTTTCTGGAGACACTGGAAAACATGAAAGGTCCTACTGAACACCCTGATATTAGGCGATTTCACTTACCCTACCATTAACTGGGAAAACTACTCAAGTACAAACTCCCAGGTCCAGCGCTTCCTGGAATTTATCAACTCAAATGCCCTGGATCAGCTGGTAAACTCCCCTACCAGAGGTGAAAACATATTGGACCTGGTCATCACCAACATGGGCAACAGGTGTTCCACACCGGTGGTCAACCCGTCACTGGTTAGATCAGACCATAAACTAATCACTCTGGATGTCCACACCACACCACCACCTCCAACCAAGGAAACCACGGTGAAAAACATTTCTATAGCAAACTTCACCTTACTTAAGATAGAGGCAGTAAGTTTCACAGCCCCCACGCTAAAGGATAACAGTGCCCAAGATGCAGGAATTTTTACAAATGCACTCTGAACACCTATAAGAAATCGTAGATCATGCCATCCCTAGCAAAACCAAGACTCACTCCCCTAAGTGAAGGAAACTAGTCTGGTGGACCCCTGCCATAAACAGGCTATACAATAGGAGGAGGAAGCTAGTTCAGAAAAAAGGCAAATCCCAAGAAGGAAAGACATCCCTGATCAGTATCAGTAAGAAACTAAGGTCCCTCATAAAATCCTCCAAGAATAACTTTGAAAGAAAAATAGCCAAGGATTCGAAAGATAACCACAAAGCCTTCTTTAGCTATGTCAAGAATCTAAGTGGCAACTCGCAGATATGCTCTGAGCTAGTGCAAAATAGCACAAAATAAACTGAACCCACTGATATTGCCAACATCCTGGCAGATAGATTCAATGCAAACTTCACTCCCCTCTCACCCCCAAAAGGGCCCACAACAATACCGGAAAAGTATAGTGTCACAGAAATCACAGACGCACAGGTGAAAACAGCCCTTTCAAAAGCCAAAAGCGCAGCATCAATGGAGCCAGATGGTGTCCCAGGCTGCATCTTGCACGAACTACAGAACGAACTAACCCCCCACCTATACACACTGTTCAACCTCAGCCTGTCCACAGGCTATGTGCCCATAGAATGGCGCACAGCAACGGTTATTCTGCTCCACAAAGGAGGGGCCACAACTGACCCTGGTAACTATCACCCAATAAGCCTGACTAGCCTGGTCTGCAAGGCTATGGAGCGCATCATCATGGAACTCATTAACAAAGACATTGGGAACCTCCAAACGCTTGACCTGACCCAGTTTGGCTCTGTTAAAGGCAGATCATGCCTACTAAACCTGGTTGAATTCTTCGAGACAGTCACCAAGGCCATAGATGAGGGGAAGGTTGTTCACACAGCCTACCTTGACCTCACCAAGGCTTTTGATACCATTCCCCACTTGGGAATTATAGAAAAACTCACCAGCCTGAACATAAACTCCTACGTCACGAGATGAGTTGCCAACTGGCTTACAGACAGAACTCACAGAATAGCGGGCTCCAGGTCAGACTCTAAACCAGTCACAAGTGGTGTCCCACAAGGCTCGGTCCAGGGACTCCTACTGTTCAGCATATACTTCTCAGAAGTACAGGCAAACACAGGAGGACTATGGCTAACCAAGTTCACTGATGACTGCAAACTGGGAGCCATAATTGACTCTCTGGCTGATACGGACATTCTCCAAAAGGGCCTTACTGAGACGGACACCTGGTATCAAAGTCATGGTCTCAAGCTAAATGCCAAAAAATGCATAGTCATCCCATTTGGGAAAAACAAAACACCCATGAACTACCACATAGGTGGCAGCTCCCTTAATACAGAAGAGGTAATAAGAGATCTGGGGACCCAGGTAGATAGTAATCTCTCCTTTGACAATCATATTGCCAAAGTAGTTAGGAAATCCTATGTAGCCCACCTAATTACTAAAGGGATCGCATCTAGAAATAAAGAGGTTATAGTGCCTCTCTACTCGTCATTCATCAGACCCATCATAGAGTACAATGCCCCGTTTGGGGTGTAACTCACAAGACACTTCCAACAGCTGGAAAGACCACAAAAGTACCTCACCAAGAGGATTACTGTCCTCAAACATATGTCCTTTACAGCCCAACTGGAAAAACTCCAGCTGTACTCAGTGGCATATCGTTTACTCAGAGGTCATCTCTGCCTGACTTACAAAGCCATGTCCAACTCAGAATTGATGGATATGCTCCACCTAAAGAAATCCAAGTCACTGCGAGCCACTCGCTCTAGTGAGCTAAACCTCACCACAACAATAAATAGAACATGCTGGAAGGATAGATTCCTGTCACAGAGACACCCCATGCTTTGGAACAAAATTCCTAACTACATTAGGCAGAGCCCCTCAGTAACACTCTTCAAGTGAAACCTTGACGAGTGGATGGGTAACAGAAAATACACCCCTGGGATCACTTAATTGGCTCTTCTTTACAGAGGCTCAGTTAATTAATCAATGGGGCAGCGAAAGCTGACACACTCTGGCTAGGCTTATAAATGCCCGCAGATAGCCTAGTACCTACCTATGAATATAATATGCAAGGAAGCATGGCAAGTTTGGGGTGCAAATGTTTGACACTAAGTGAGAACGCTGAAGAACAAGTACTTGTGTTGTGTATTGAGGCTGTACTGACAAGGGAGCCCGCAGGATTTTTTGCAGGGGGGTGCAAACCCAAGACCCGCCCACACAGCCCCACCCCCTCTTCTGCCCCGCCCACTAAGCCCCACCCCCATCCCCTGCCCACACAGCCATTCCAGTGTCCCATTACTTGGCTATTTCTCCCCATTTGACAGACACTGTTCAAATCTCTGTGTGCATACTGTTTTATGCTTTACTTCTACAATGATTACAGATATCTGGATTTCATTTACAACTTTTATTTCAAATTTTATAGCACAAATACTGATAGACATTTACTAAACCTAAACAAAGCAATTGTCTTACAATGAAAACAGACTTAGTATTAAAACTTCTCTACCTTTGAAACCCACATTCACTGAACCACCATTGAAACCTGCATTCAAAGAAAATGCATCTGGCCAGTGGCAGGGTAAGTTTACCTTTGGGCTGTTTTCAAATCATAGGCTCCTTGCACACATTTTTAGAACCATGGAAAAGTTATTTGATTCACCTTCCTGACTGTATTAATTATACTATATAATAATTGAATTATCCCTTGTATAATACAGCACCACTTGTTAGAGCGTGTTTTGAAATTTATAGTTCTGAACATTTTTCCTTTAAACAATGAAACAAATCATATGAACCAATAATGACAACCTGCCCAATTCAGAACATTTCAACCATAAAGGGCCACTCTACTCAAACTTCTGTCATACAATCCACCAATATCAATTAATATGCAGAATCTTTGCAGAAGTAAAAGTCATCTGAATAATTCCACATTAAAGAGATCTGAAACCAGTGAAGAGGTTGTTGTTAGAAAACAACTTTATATTTCAGTGTTTAGTCTACAAACTCAATGCCTTCTGCCCTTGAAGAATATATTACCTACGTTATATTAAAAATGGTAAGCTAGTATATTGCAATATTGAATGGGTGGTAAGCTGAAAAACAAGTTCATAGTTATTAGGCATCTCATCCAAAGGAGGACATACTCAGGACTGTAGCACTCCACCTCCTTAAAATACAAATCTACATGTTGTGGGAGTAGAACCTATAGCCTTCTGTATCAACATGCAAGTATGCTACTGCTGTGCTGCTTTAAAAATTCTATACCACAGTAGTGATACCATTTGCTAAACAAAACAGTTGCACATTTTAAGCAGGCTTAGCATGAGCAGCAATAAATTTCTCTTCCCTTGAAAATGCACTTGAAAATAAAATCCACCTGCTAACTCTAACTAAGGCATTTCAATCTCTCTCTCTCTCTCTCACACACACACCTCATCCTCTTAGTGCAATAAATCTGGACAAAGCCTAAAATAAATAGGAACAGATTATAAATATTGTTGTCATGAACCTAGAACACTGCTAGAATCTGCACCTGCTTCTGACAAAGTACCTTCCTGATGACACAGGACAAATATATATTTGTGCAGTTATTCAAACCCAGACTATTTAAAATAAAAAAAGTCACTTACTACCAATGGACAAATTACCCTACCAAAGAAAAATAAGTAGTAGATCAATAACTACAAATAGGTCTAATTAAAGATCTGAATAATATTACCTATGTACTTTCCTCACAGTGCGACTCAGCTTCTTAACTACTACAATTTGTGCCAAACCTGAAGTGCTGAGAGCAAAACAGAATAATGGAATCACTGGAGATAATTGAAAATAGTTTAGAACATTACTTTGCTAAAATATTATGAAAACAGCATGAGCTACATAATTTCTTGGGAAGAAACAATATAGAGCAATTGAAAAACATTAACACGTCATGCGTTTAACTTGTTTATTACAGGAGTTACCAATACTTACATAAGAACAAAACAATCACAAGACTTAGTAATAAACCACATATGGCATACCAAGCAGTGCAGCATCTTAAAGCAAAAGTAAAGCAGTCATAGGATGAGAAGAGGCAACTACGTATTCAGCACTATAGAATTGCTCAGGCCGCAGTTTAGTCTTTTATAAAATTAACCTCACAACTAAACTGATTATAGGGCCGCGTAAGTAGTGTTTAAGATCGTTGGGGGTGAATTGTTAGGAAGGCTAGCTCACAGATGGTCAGACAGTCAGTGTATTAAATAACCACGAGGTACAAGCATAGCAAATTATTAACAGACAGAAAATCAGCAACGATCACTGCAAGCTCATTAGAACTGTTGCCCGGGCCCCAATAATGGAAAAGTATTTAAATGCTGCTCACTCTCTCAGCTCTCTTATCTCTCTGGAGTTTTCTAAACCATAAGAGACGGTATAGTAACAACTGTTGTATGTGACTACAAAGTTAACATCAGTTTCTTGGTCACACATTTCCACAAGAAAAGCTAAATTGTCCTTGATAGCAATAGTAAAGTGAAACTATGACCGCAATCAAGAAATCACACACCATATTTAAGATGCTACATTTGTAGTTTATTACATATATGTAATTATTACACAAAGTCACAGTTAATGACTGTTTGCCAGCGTTTAATGTTACCAAGAGCTGTTTGGATGGTGAAACACATGCCTGATACATTTATTTCAAACTGCAGTCTGGTGTATTATGCAGAACAGAGAAGCACTCGTGCCGTCTTATTGACTCCAGCAGATTTCAAACACAACATTGTGACACTGAGAATGTGGACACATCTGACAGTACTCAAACACAGTGACCAAATGGCATGAAGCAATAACCCTGGGACCCCATACTGCTGCAGCATTTCTCACAAAACATTCCTGGGTACATGGCATAGCTTTCAACCTCTTAGCACAAAAAATCTGGACAAAGCCAAAAATAAGGGTGACAACCCCCTCCCCCCCAAATAGGGACACGGTTTACATATTGTTCTTATAAACTTAGAACGTTGCTAGAATAAAACGTCTTGTGTTACTATGCATTTTCTGAAGGATATTAAATATGAAACTCAAATATCTGTCAGTATTTGATTAATTAATTCCTCACCGCTTCACCACAAAAATCCAGAAAATCACATATTTTATGAGGAACAGACCATAATTATGAGGCAAAACTCTGGAGATTTGAGAGGTACGGCATATGGTCTCACCCATTCTGTAAGTCCACAAAACACTTGTAGATAGTGTAGATGATTATTCCAATATCTGTTCAAGGAAAGATGTCTGAACTAGGGGCATTAATATTTTGCAGAAAGTTTTGCAGACTGTCGTCAGCTGCAAAAATACTTTTTTAGTCAATAGCTATTACATAACTACAGCTCAGATGCAGTATATTGCACTATTTTATGTTTCAGTAAAAAAGTATCATTAAAGTTGATTTAGGAGTTTATATTTACTGCTGATACTGGCATTCCAGCTGCTTGGTATTAAATCATCTGTAGATTTGCAGAACTTAATTATTTCTATCCCAATGTATATTAAACCATACATTAGTCATTTAATTAATTCATTGACTATTACTATTTGTTAGGTATATAGAATTATATGGTGATTAATTGCTATTTCGGAACAATGAAGCTTATATCTTCCTACATTCCTAGCTTAATAAAACAAGACAATTTTGTTATGTAATTTGATCCCACAAATAAATACATGTGTAGGAATTTTATGTCTGTGTTTGAATACATTTATTGGTAATTTTGTATTGGTGTGCTTTTTAAAAAGTTCAGATTTCGTACTCTTCAAAATTTGCATGCAGGGCACAATCCATTTTATCAAATATCAATGATCAATGATGGTGTTAGTGTTGCTTGGATCTGCCCCTACTTCAGGCTTTACTCGCCCATTATTTACTTCTCTGCATTCTGTCACTTAAGTTTTGTAGCCACATTCTGTTTTTTTATAATAAAAAATAAGGTGAAAGAAATGTAATTAGCATTAACAGACAACTGTTACTTGTTGTTTAGGTTGAGCAAGGCTTGTGCCTGCCAGTTTTTGTGGTAAGTATCTGCCATTCTCTAGGTAAGTAATGAAAATGTTCTCAGATTATCAGGATGTTAGCTTAAAGACATTCATCAGTTGGTAGTTTGTGCCAGCTGGTCTTGAGCTGTCTAGAGATTCCTGTCCTGCCAGATGGAATCTAAAGCAGGGTAAGGGTTAGTGTATACAGTAGCAGAGTTTTGTCCCTACATCATAGATTTGATCCTATAAATCCACATATTTTCTTTACTAGCAATAATTAATTAATTATTTTTTCAAACTTTTATCACAGGAGTAGTAGAAATTACAGAAGCTTGTGGTCATAGTACTGCCATAAACTTTAACAGTAAATACATGATCGCGTAATTTATAGTTAATGTGTGCGACAAATTCATATATTAAATATCTTATCATTCATCCTATAAAACTGCTGTCATTAATGCAAAACTTAATACATTCAGGCCAACACGGCTGTTGGTAGATCAAAGAAAGAAACATAAATAAATAAGCAGCTTAATAAATACAGACATTACTTACAAACAAATAAAACAAAAAAGAAAAGAACTTGTGTATACATAAGACATATAAAGACACACACACACACACACACACACACACACACACACACACACACACTTAGCACACAGTCGATTGCTTGGGGCAGCACTGTGCCAATGCAGTTAATTTAAAGTGGGTTTTTTTCTTACTTTTACAAGCTCATTTTGTCACCAAAACATCCCATGAGGCAGTTGAAGCAGCACAGTAAGTAATATAAGGCACCAGAATGTTAGCAACAAGGCAGGTTCTCCAATTGCACTTGATCTTTAAGACACAGGCAAACATACATTAACAGAAAAGAAAAATATATTATCATATTTTTCTATTTGCATACATTATATATCACATATATTTTCATTCTTTGTAACTACCATCAGTCCAACATTGCACAGATTTCTGAAAATCCTGCCTTCCCTTAAACCTCATTCCTTCTCCTCCCGAACATTATCCTGCATGTACTGTTCCCATGATTTCCATTTTTTCTATGTAATTTCCTCCTTCCCTTTTCTAAAGATCTCTCTTTCAGTCCTTTTATCATTTTTATAATATTCAGCACATCAGATACAGTTGACTTAGAGTTTGACTTCCATTTTCTAGAAATTATTTTGGGCAGCCAACAGAATTAAATGACGTAAGGCCTTATTTCCATTTATCTTGAACATTGTTAGTAGCTCTATGAAAATTTAATGTAGCAAAACTAATAGTTCATTGGGGAAGTATCTCCCATAAGTAATCCCACTGCACCCAGTTGATTGCCTTTTCTGCATCTAAATGTATTAACACCAAAGGCTGGCCCATTCTTTCTGCCTCCTGGTATATCAAGTTGGTCTTTATTGTATTGTTGAATGTCTGCCAGTCCTGGATGAAGCTGCATTGATCTAGGTTTATTAACTTCACTTAATCACTTAGTACATCACTCAATAGTAAGATTTCTGCACTAAGAAATTCATATTTTATGACAACACACACCCTCGTACCTGATAATCTTCGCGATCACCACAATCCATTCGCGATTGCCTTCCACAACTTCACATTTCCCGCTCACATCGATAATCCATTAACGGTTGTCTTCCACTCACTCTCACTAGTCACTACTACACATTTCCCGCTAACAGCCAGCCGGACATGACGTAAGCTCAATTCCGACTGGCTGGTATGTTCCTTAAAGGAGCCAACGCTGTATTAAAAAGAAAAAAATATGTACTTTTTTTTTTTTTTAAAGAAAAAGCTACCCCTGAAATCAGTACAGTGCGCATCCATGCCTCTCGAGTCCCGAAATCCCTGCCGGCGCCTAAAACGGATGCAAAGGGCGTTCGTAAACAGAATGCCCTTTCTTTAAAAAAAAAAAAAAACTTTTTTTAAGTAAAATAAAATTAATTTCTCCCAGCCGATTCCAGGGGGGTGCAAGTGCACCCCCTTGCACCTGCCTGCGGGTGCCCTTGTGTACTGAGACTGCAGTATCTTGAAGTACTTTTGGTTGTATACTGAGTCTGCAGTATCTTGAAGTACTTTTGTTTGTGTACTGAGACTGCAGTATCTTGAAGTACTTTTGGTTGTGTACTGAGACTGCAGTATCTTGAAGTACTTCTGGTTGTGTACTGAGACTGCAGTATCTTGAAGTACTTTTATTGTGTACTGAGACTGCACTGTCTTAAAGATGTCCCCTTACTGTGAGGTACTGAGTGAAGAGGCAGGGGTGCAACGGGCAGTACACAGGTCACAGGGTACCGGGAGGTGAAGCCCCTTCAAAATATCGCCATAGTATGTTTCCTTTCACTGTTTCTCTTCTAAGCCATATTTTATTGTTCATACTGCTTTCAGTAACAGTCTGTCTTTTAAGCATTTGTCATGCAGGAAATTGCAGTTAAGACGTGATGTGACTGAAACTTTTCTGAGACAGCAACTTATGCTACTAGCAAAAAGTAGGCTGCATTCAGGCATACAGAGTATGAAGCCAAAAGGGTGACTGAAATTCATGTTGATTCAGCAGAGGCAGAAAATGAGTACAGAGGTAAGACATGCCATGCCACAGAATACAGATCATATTAAGTGTGAAATATACAGGGGGAACCAGTGATGAGGAAACAAAAGTCAGGAAAAGAAGCCATCTGCATTGTTATGAAAATAAAGCCAAAATGTCTTTAATATCTTGCATGTTTGTATTTCTTAATACCAAGTAAACAATAATCTGTAACATTACCTTAGTTAGGAGAATAGCAGTACATTCAATATCTCTATATACTTCTCTTAAACAATGAAACTTATGAAGAATTATATTATTAGTAAAATAAAAAAAATTAATATCACCTAGTACAGTTTCTGCTTACCTGTATAAGGACATTTTGAAATCGATTGGTAACACTGTGATGAATTGTAATTCTTGTTGCATATACTCAGAGTAGATTGCTTTGTAATTTAGAAGTTATGTACCTACCATAACGTTCTATGTTAGTTTTCTTCTTCTCGCCTTCTTTCTTGCTGGATGGGTTCGGAGCCGATCCTCAGCTCCGACTCGGCCACTCTAAAAGCTCGAGAGCTAGTTCCATCGGCTCGAGGCTCCCCTATATCCCACAATGCTAGGCGGTAACTCCTCAGATCTCATTTGAAAGCTAAGGCCAGCAAGAAAAATTCCATAAGGAACAAAGAAAAACTCTTCTAGGTCTGTCCTGGCTAGGGGGAAGGAGGGTGGGACGCAAGAAAGAAGGCAAGAAGAAGACAACTAACATGGAACGTTATGGTAGGTACATAACTTCTAAATGTTAAGTTGTCTATCTCGCCTTCATTCTTGCTGGATTGGACCGCGTCCCTAGCACCTTGTCCCGGGTGGCCTATCGGAACAGACTCTTGAGTACAGTGGAACCAGAGTTGGCTCAGTCTCTAGAGGCCAAGTCCAACTTATAATGAGAAATGAAGGTATGGGGAGAAGCCCAAGTGGCTGCAGAACAAATCGAATCAATAGGCAGCCTATCTTGGAAAGCTATAGAAGTGGCTAAAGCTCTAGTTGAATGAGCCCTGGGTTTGGATGGCAACTGTTGATGTCTTATCTCATACACTAGGGTAATCAACGAAGTAAGCCATCTAGAGAGAGACACTTTAGAAACTGGAAGGCCCATTCTACCTTCTGCATAAGAAACGAACAGTTGGTCAGATTTCCTGAATTGTTTGGTCCTGTCTAAATAGTACCTAAGTTGGCGATGAATATATAAACAGTGTAACCTTTGTTCTGACCTATTAGAATAATCAGGGAAGAAAACAGGAAGCTCAATGGTTTGATTCAAATTTGCCAGCGAGGCTACCTTGGGCAAAAAAGACGGGTTAGTACGTAAGGACACCCTATCCTTATGAAATACAAGATAAGGGGGTCGACTACACAGAGCATGGAGTTCAGAAGCTCTTCTAGCTGAAGTGATAGCTACTAAAAAGAGTGTTTTCCAAGAAAGTAACTTTATTGAACATGAAGCCGCAGGTTCAAAGGGGGAAAGAATTAAGGACGTCAGAACCAAGTTGAGATCCCATTGGGGAGGAGGATCTCTGATGGGTGGTTTGAGGAGAAAAACTCCCTTTAAAAAGGCTTTGCAGAGTTTGTGAGACATAATGGAGGACTCTGAGACTCCAACATGAAAGCTCGAAATTGCTGCCAATTGAACTCTAATGGTAGATGGAGACGAACCTGAGTGGAAAAGTTTGGCTAGAAAGTCTAGAACTGATTGAATGGAAGCAGTGAAAGGATCTATATCCTTTGACTGCGCCAAATAGGAAAAACGTTTCCACTTGTTATGATAAATCTTCCGAGTGGAAGATTTATGAGAGGCTATCAAGATATCTCTAACTGAGCGAGATATCAGAGGAAGCCTGGCTAGAGTTGGAATTGGAGGAACCACGCTGTGAGGTTCAGAGAAGGAAGGGAGTGGTGCAACTGACCCGACTGATGGATCAAGAGGTCCGGAACTGGGTCCAGATGCCAAGGTTGCTCCAACAGATAACGGTGGAGAAATGGGAACCAAACCTGTCGAGGCCAGTAAGGGGCAATGAGGATCATGGAAGCTACCTGAGCGATGGCTTTCTGTATCAGCTGAGATATCAGTGGGAAGGGAGGAAAAGCATACAGAAGTCCCCGGGGCCGAACGTGTACTAGAGCGTCTCTGCTGGGGTGGCCTGGTTGGGGAAAGAGGGTGAAAAAATCGTTGCACTTGCTGTTTTGGGGAGTAGCAAAAAGGTCGCAGCAAGGCCGGCCCCACTTTCGAAAAACTTTCTCCAACACTGAATTCTTCAGAGACCACTCGTGAGGCATGAGAATAGCTCTGCTCAATTTGTCTGCAATCACATTGGACTTCCCGGGGATGTGCGTTGTTAGCAGAAATCGCTGAGAAGAAATCGCCCATTGCCACAGTCTGAGTGCCTCTCGACATAGGGGGTAAGATCTGGTTCCGCCTTGTTTGTTGATGTACCACACTACAGACATGTTGTCCGTCTGAATTGCTATAGTTCCCTTGGGAAGAGTCTTCTAAAGCTTGCAACGCTAGAAGCACTGCTCTCATCTCTAGGACGTTTATGTGCAAGTGGCACTCGAACGGTTGCCACATGCCCTGGACTGTCCTGCCCTGGTAATGCCCCCCCCCCCACCTGATCAGGGAGGCGTCCGTTGTCACTGTAGCAACCGGAGGGGGAGGGACAAAAGGTCTCCCTAGGAGGAGCTGGGAGGTATGATCCACCAAGAGAGATGATTCTTGCACGATTGAGTTATCCGAATAGGATGGGACATCGGAAGTCTTTGGTAAGACCATTGTGTGAAAAGCATCCACTGTAAAATTCTCATATGGAAGCGAGCTAATGGTAGAAGGGGGATGGCCGCCGCCATAATCCCTAAGACTTTCAGGATCAGTCTGGCTTTGACTTTGTTGCTCTGCAAGACAAGAGAGACCTGTCTGTGTATGTCTGCTATTCTCTGCTCTGTGAGTCTGGCTGACATATTGACTGTGTCTAGATTTGCGCCTATGAAAGTAATAACACGACAAGGCGACAAGACAGACTTTTCGTAGTTTATTGAAATGTCTATTGCCTGACATGTGTGAAAGGTGTAGTCTCTGGCGAGAAGTAAAAGATGCTTGGTGGGGGCTGTAAGGAGCCAGTCGTCTAAATAAGGAAACACCTGGAATCCTTGTAGTCTCAGATGAGAGGCTACCACTGCCATGCATTTGGTAAACACTCGGGGGGGGGGGGGCTGTAGTGAGACCAAAGGGCAGTGCTCTGAATTGAAAATGACTGGTTCCCAGCCTGAAGCGGAGAAACCTCCTGGAGCGTCGACTCATTCTCATGTGATAGTACGCGTCCTGGAAATCTATCGAGCACATCCAGTTGTCCCGCCCCAAAAGGGGTAGAATGGACTGCAGTGTGACCATCCGGAACTTTGTTTTCTTGACAAACTTGTTCAAGTTGCTGAGATCCAGAATGGGTCTCTAGTCCCCTGTTTTCTTTGGAACCAAAAAGAATTTGGAGTAGATTCCGGATCCTGTTTGGTCTGCTGGAACTGGTTGAATGGCTCTTTTTGCGAGCAGCTTTGAAATTTCTAATGCTGCTTGCTCCCTTTGACTGGGTGGAACGTCTGGAAGGGATTTTTTGGATTGCTTCGGAATGAAAAGGAAGGGGATTCTGTAGCCTTCGGAAATGATAGACTGTACCCACTTGTCTTGAGTTAGAGATAGCCAGGCTTTTGGGTACAGTGACAACCTTCCCCCGACTGCCTCCGAAGGTGGACAGTCAGGCAACACCTCAGGGATGCTGAAAGGGCTTGTCGGAAAAGGATTCTCGACTGCCCTGATTCTGCGGGCCCCCTCTGCCTCTAGGACGGCGTCTACCATTATTGTTCCCCCCTCTGCCTCTAGAGGGGAATCGACTCTGTGCGTCAGGCAAATCTCCTTGAGATTGTTTGCGGAACCACATCTTTCCCCCCTTCTGGCCTTTGGGGTAAGGTCTAGAAGGAGTAGAAAACGGACTCCGGCAGAGAGAGTTTTGCCATCAGTCTCGCACCTAGTCAGGGTTTCCTTCACTTGAGGACCAAAGAGGGATGATCCATCAAAGGGGGAATTAGTGAAGGACGCCTTGAAAGGGTCCGCAAAGTTACATAGCCGCATCCAGGCGTGCCTACGCAAGGCTACACCTGTACCTGCCGCTCTACTTGCTCCATCTGCCGCATATGAAAGGAGGCGCATGGAGGAGTTAGTTATAGAATTAAGGGTTGCCAGCTGAGAGTTCATTCTATCCTGAAAACCCGCAGCTGTTGGTCCTTCAACATTTCGCTCGCTTCCTTGAGCAAATCCCTCTGAAGACGAGTAAAATGACACAGGTAATTCAGCGATCTCATAGTAAAAGTCGCTGATGAGAACATCCGCTTCCCGTACCTGTCCATCGACCTAGACTCCTTGTTAGGAGGATGAACAGGCACCGAAGGATCAGCTAACTCCTTCTTGGTGGCCGCAGCCACCACCATAGCATCAACAGAGACGCCTTTGGTCAAAAATTCTTTGTCCTTGGGGGCTGTAATGAATTTGGATGGTCTCCTGGGGGTGGGTTCCACTGAATCAGGAGCCGCTCAAGCCTTCTTCGCCACCACTTGCATAAGGGGGTCAAAGGGAGGGGACACCCAGGAGGTGGAAGGGCGAGAGCCAAAGGTCTCAAGATACACTGATTCATCCTCTGAAGGGTTGAGGGCTGGCCAATTCCCCCTCTGTTTTAAGATTTCAAGGATGTCTGCAAAGGAGACATCTTCAGAGGGGGAACGAGGGGAACCTTCAGAATCCTCTAAATCAGTGTCAGAGGTGACAGACTCAGGGGAGTCAATGTGCTTCCTCTTGCACTGCCTCTTCCTAGGGGGCTCTCCTACAGGGTCAGGAGAGGCCTCGGAAGAGGAGGAGATCTCCACTGGGGAAACTTGAGGAGCTGGCTCTCTACGGTTGGGGATGAGAGAGTGAGTAGAAATCACCGGAGGCACCATGGGGGGAGGGGCAGAAGGAGCCGACTGTGGAGTGGAACCTGGTTCTAACACGCTCCTCATGACCTCGAAGGCACCCCTGTCAGGCAGAGCCGGAGGTCTCCGTTCCGAAAAACTGAAAACCTCCCCCGGCACCGACCGTGATGGCTCCAAGGCCGATGTCGGAGCCGAACTCACCAGCGCCGAAGCACTGAGAGGGAGAGCGGGGTCGGACAAGGGTCCAATGCCACTCGCCCCCTCGGAGCCGACGAGGGATGTCCGGCGCCGAGATTCTTCCAAGGAAGACATCGGAGCAGACGACGGAACCAAAGACAAAGGTATCTGTTCCGACGGCACCACAGTCTCTGGTCCGAGCCGCCCTGGCTCCGAACTCGAGTCAGAGGAGGAACATTTTGAGTGATGGGAATAGTTCTCGACTGTGAGTCAGACTTTGAAGCATCTGGGCTAATTCCTCGGACTTAAGAAGTCGGCTCACTACTCTCTGAAGGTCATGGTCCGATAACCTGGAAGACCTAGAAGGGTGGGATCTATGGCTCCATTCAGACAGCAAAGGTGATGCTGGAGCTGAATGAACGGAGCCGATAGATGGAGATCGGGACCTTTTTCTAGATGTCTGTTCCGACAACTTGATCGGAGCCAACTTATGTCTTCCTCTGCTCCGGCCGGAGCCGAGGACACCGTAGGGGCTTGTATTTGAGATTCATCGGCTCCAGCCGGAGCCAATGTTCGAATAGCCTTAGGACCTCCAGAAGACGGCTCAGAGGCTGGAGCCGAAGGTCTGGAAGGCTTAGAGGGTTTCCTCGAGGACTGAGTCGAGGGACCCTCAGGCTTTAATAAGCCCCTTAAAATAAGTTTATTTTTTCGCTCCTGCAGTACTCTAGGGCTGAAGCCATGGCAAACAGCACATGAGTCCTGCAGGTGCAAAGGTCCCAGGCAGTACACACAAGAAGTGTGACCGTCTGTCAGAGACATTTTCTGACAGCACGAGTCACACTTCTTAAAGCCTGAGACCTTTGATTCCTTAGACATGTCTAAGGGGAAAGTGCAACCACACAAACACACACACACACACTGATTACACTTGGAAATAAATTAAACTAAATTAAATTAAGTTAGAAATAATTAGAAATAAAATCCCTACAAAACACAGTCACTCACTACTAGGAAGGGAGGGACTGGACCTAGGGCCCGAGGGAAAATTTCTAGAGAGTTTTTTTTGGAAAGGGAGGGAAATTAACAGGGAATGGGATGGAACTACTTCACAATGTAACTATTTAGTAAAAACTAAGAAAAACTAGTTTCTTTACAAAACTAACCTGAGCCGGTAGGAGCGCACCTCGATCGCTGTAGCGGCAAACGAGATCTGAGGAGTTACCGCCTAGCATTGTGGGATATAGGGGAGCCTCGAGCCGGTGGAACAAGCTCTCCAGCTTTTAGAGTGGCCGAGTCAGAACCCATCCAGCAAGAATGAAGGCGAGATAGACAACTTAACTAATTATGATACAAGCAGTAATGACAGAACTAGCCTTTGTGACATCACCTGGTTGCAGGGTAAACCGTTTATTTTCAAGTCTTTACATCAGAACAGTCTTCTGGTTTCTGTGACATCATGTTCTCAGGGTAACAGTGGCATTTCCTGCTGCTCACATCAGAACAGTAACTTAACAGTAGACATAAATAAAGTTTTGGTTTTCTTAGCAGGCTGAAAGTGAAACTAAAGTTTGATCCCAGTTTACTGGCCACTTGATTATGGAAGAACTGCACAGAATAAGCAAGACATTTATAAGTACAGAAAACAAGTGATTAAGACAATACCTCAAATAAAAGACAGTGATAGATGTAGAATGAGTTTATTGTTGTTTTTATCTTGGCCATTCCCAAATCAGATAGGATTACATTAAAGTAAAACTGATTATATTTAACAGCTCACCGCACCAGTACTAAAGGCTAACTAGACTGCATTTCTGACCTTGAGCACTAGTTACAAACTAGTGTGTGTGTGTGTGTGTGTGTGTGTGTGTGTGTGTGTGTGTGTGTGTGAGCAGTATATAGGTTCAAAGGTTCAGAAATAAGGTTCAAATCCTTATTTATGTGATATTGATGACTGAGTAAAAGTCTGCTTTTTAACCCAGCTAACTTCTGTGTTGTCTTTCATTCTCATGGAATTTGGCTGTGAAATAATAGTTACCAAAAGAAAAACTTCACATGCAGTTTGCTACATTGGAAAGCTACTTTGTCCTTTGCTCCAAAAAGTGGTTATGTTAAGCTAATTATGTCAAAAGAGCAGTTGTATTTGGTCTCACTTGTGTGTCATACTTTTATGAAATGCATACACAGCTAGCTCTTTGGTGTGGGCACTTTGTGTTGTAGAGCTTCCCGAGTGTAATTTACATAAAGATAAATTGATACAAAGTAAATAACTACATTCCATCTGATGTGTCAGTATAATACAAAGGTTTGGGGAACTTGTGTAGTAAGTCTAGTCTACAGTTCGAACTGCTGATTCAATATTATCATCAGATGAGGACATGAGTTTCAAACGTAGAACCATTTAATTTCTTGGATGATTTAGTTTTCCAGACCTACCCCAACTATTTGAGGTGCTTAGTCAAAATTGGGTTGCCAGAACATGTTACATGCCCCATGGAAGCTCAAGAAGTCTGCTTGGAAATAAGCTTTGTCTTCAGTCTGGAAGTTTGTTTCCCCTAAGGTTTAGTCACTTTTTGCAATTGTTGAAGGATAGCATGAATACTAGAGGGTTAAGATCAGTTAGCTATCCAAATATCTTGCCTGTAATAAATACAATAAAAGTAATTGGTACCTCTCAGAACTTAGCAGCATTACATTATTTTATATTACAAAGTTCTGCAACTTGACGATTTCAAAGCATATGTGTAGTGTTTCACAGTCTGATCATGCTGCATTGTTATTTTCTTCTTGAACCTTGAAGTCCCATTTTTTTATGCATGGCTTGTTCAGACCACCATTTAGAGAATCCAATGGAATTATGATGCCATTGCTGATGTGTCAAAATGTACCAAAACAGCCAGTGTCTTCTTCATACACAAAGCGCCATTTGTTAGCTAGCAAATACATTTTATCCATGTAACAATGCATTACTTGTATTGATACAGAATTTAAACCAAATTAGAAACACTGAGCCATATTTGACAATAACAGTTAAGGAGTCTGGAAAGCAGCTTTGATGTTGGATGTGGGACTAGGGGGAATGTCTTTTTATCTGAAACCTTGTATTGTTATTTGTTCATTGTTATGCTTTGTACGGTGTATAGCAGTAGGCCAGTGTACTTAGCAAGTTACCAGAATGTAAATAAATAAATAAACTGACAATTCTATAGAGCTGTGGGTTGGCTGTTTTGTAGTTGTGCAAAGCACAAGTTTAATAAGTTAATAAAAACAAATAAAATAATGTAAGAGAGAGGGAATAGATAAACGTATTGCTTGACACATTGAGGTAACTTTTTTGAGGTATGGTTGTTGTGCAGTTGTGCAGGATATAAGCTTAATACATTAAGAAATAAAAATAAATAAAATATCAATATAAGACGTAGGGAGACTTCATAAAGTGTACTACTTGACACCAACTCAAGGTAACTTTTTTAATTCAAAGGCATGCAGCACCATGCTGGGCTGTCTCCATGGCCATGTTAAATGCTAATGGGGCCGTCTGGGTGAGTGGCATTTGCCAATTAGCCATGTGTTCTCCCCACAGAACTACCTTTTGGAAGGCATCTACCTACCGAATGATTGAACTGCACAGCCAGGTACATTAGCATGGCTTCTTCTTGTAGCTCATAGTAGTGAACACAGCCAAAAGTCCATGTGCTTATATTGCAGTACAGTTAAGTGCTATTAAGTTAGTTATGCTTAGGAGCTGAGTGTGTGTGTGTGTGTGTGTGTGTGTGTGTGTGTGTGTGTTAGAAGGTAAATTAGGCAAGTGTGTGTGTGTGTGTGTGTGTGTGTCTGTGTGTGTATATATGGGTGAATGGATGAGTGTCTGTGAGTGCCTTTAAGTGAGGAGGGGGCTGATGTGTGTGTGTGCATGTGAGGATTGAGATGGCTGCCATACTTCTACACATCCCTAAACTAATGAGCAGAGTCTGCAACATTTATTGGGGTGAACCATAAGGCTTCCGGGAGAACCCACCCCCCCATACTTATGCCTGGGTGGCACTTAGTGTGAGAATTAAGGGGTGGGAAACACTAGCCACTAGGGATAACTCTTATTTGTGCTTGAGTGATACTTAAATGGTACAGGGATTGGGGGACATCATCCACCACAAATACTCAATATGGTTTGACTTAAAGGTGCATATTTGAAAAAAAGAACAGGGCCTTTTTATCATGGCCCTTAACACGATGGAGTAACTCTGTAATTAGTCCACCTGTGTGTTTTTTCTTTGTTTTTTAAATACTGCACTAGATCATAAATGAAAGAAGCCAGGTTTTAGCCTGTACTTCCCTTAGGATCATGATTTAGAGTCAAAATAGTTAATTTCTTTATAGCATCTTGTTGGTTGTGTGGTAATTCATCTGAGAATGCATGGGTCAAGTTTTTAGCATTCAGTAAATAATTGTATACCTTTAGACCTAGAGGAGAAACTTAGCTATGTTCAGATCTGCTCCCAAAGCAGTGACATGCCACGCATGACACAATAGTTAGAATATTTGTTCTGTGCATTCTCAAACTAAGTTGACTGTATGTGTGTGTGTGTGTGTGTTTTATATATATATATATATATATATATATATATATATATATATATATATATATATATATATATATATATATATATATATATATATATATATATATATATATATATATTTATTTATTTATTTATATATATATATATGTCTATATATGTGTGTGTGTGTGTATATATATATATATATATATATATATATATATATATATATATTTTTTTTAAGATAATGCATTTATTTGATTTGCAGTGTGATACATATCAGACACTATAGGATACATTTGTGTCAGTGTCAGTAATGTTTTATTATTTAATGGCAGGATAGTCAAGTTTTCAAATAATATTAGTCAGTCATAAAATAAGTTACACCTGCATAGCTATCAGCTCTCCTTCATTTTGTTTAAATTGTCTTCTCTCTCTTGCATAGTGAGTATTTTGTTTGTAATGCAGTGATAGGATTTAAAAGAAAAATGAAACATAAGGATTTTTCGTCTTATTCTCTTCATTTATTAACTGGGTAAAGTCTACTAGTTTTGCATATGATTTTTCTGTATTGAACAAAACATGCTATGCATACCTCTGAACCTCTTAGAGCAAGAAACGCAGACAAAACCATCAATAATGAAGAGACAAAGGCGCAAAAATAGGGAGACTAATTACTGCCCTTACAAGCTTAGAAATTTTTTTTTATTAGTATGAATTTTCTGATGGGTATGAAGTCTGAAACTCAAATGTGTGTCATTATTTTCTGACTTCAACCCTCAATGATTTGCCAGAAAACCACAATTTTATGAGAAACTCCCCAAGTATGCAGGGAAAAGTGGGAAGTGGTGTACAATTTACTATGTAAATCTATGCTGCTTAGCTTTCTGGAGTTTTTGGCCCTACTTTTCAAGAGCTTTTGTCCAGATTTTCAGTGTTTGCAGGTTATGAGGTATGCTGATATAATTATATAATTTATGGTTGAAATATTCAATGATCGACACAAGCATCACTCAAAACACGTCGACCATGCCTTATATCAACAGCACTAAGCAGTGACACACAGTACATCAGAAAAGGAAATGAAACAAGTTTCCTTTTCTGATGCACTACCCATGACCCTACCGTACATTCCGCAACAATAATAGTGTTATGGAAAGGGCATTTGTAAGGTAAGCTGCACTTTAGGGTTAGGAGCAAGGACAGCATTAGGGTTAGGGTTAGCAGACATTATTAAGGTGGAGCGGGGGGGTGAACCGTAACACTAAAGCACTCACCCTTATACATATACTGAATCAATCCCCTTACCCTAACCCTATAACAAACACACACATACACACACACACACACACACACACACACACACACACACACACACACACACACACACACACACACAGTTGCACGGAAACTCCCAGCTCCATCATTTGCCTTTGTTCACCAACCAGAAGTCTCACAAATTGCCCTTCACTCAACACATGCAGCAGATCACTTGCATCACCAGTGTCGTCCAAGTCAACTGTAACCATCCACATATACAAGGAAAAGGAAAGCTGTCTGTTATGTATACATACCAGTTAAGCAACAGGTAATACATAGTCAGTGTGTCCATGTTTTGTGGATTCAAACATTTGTAAAAGCTACATAATTTAAAAGTCTTCCACATCTATCACAATATTCCTTTCAAATAAATTTCTACTGTTTCTCAGATAAACACTATTTTCACAAAGGAAAAACAACCAACACAAATGCAAGAATATACTTGGCAATGAGAAAAAGTGTACCAGTTAGCAAATGCAAACTATAACAGAACTGTGCCAAGATCACTGACTAAAATGAACAGCAAAACTGAAGTTTGAGATGACATTTATACATGTATATTTTCTTCTACCTATATAATTTTAGAAATATTTAATACTGTGGACATTTTCATGCAGTTAATAAGCTTGTGTTATGTCCAACAAAAACATCTTACTTTTGCATTTGTAAATATCTATCATCATCATCATCATCATCAACCGACTTTTTCCCATTTTCAACATGAGGTCTGCTTGTTGCAGCAACTGTCACCATCTGTGCTGATTCACTGCCACTCTCCCACCTTCTCCATCAGTCATGCCTGACTGTCGCAGGTCTTTCCTCGCACAATCTATCCATCTTTGTTGCTGGATGCCCTCATTTCCTTTTTCCTTCTTGTCTTATGAAATCCTTTTCACCTCCATCTATATATCCTCCACAGGAGTTCTGCAGCTTTGTACTCTAACTTCCAATGGTTGCACTCCAATGGTTGCATCCTGAGCCTTTTGGCAAAATAAAGTTATATCCCAATATTGCAAATAAATATTCACTTCTCTAGAATTACTCTGGAATTACTATTTAACTGTAGCTTCCAAACAAGCTTTGTGCCTCATGAATGGAGAAAGGCAACGGTCATCCCTCTGCACAAAGGTGAGCCTTCTACAGACCTGGAAACTACAGACCCATAAGTCTTACTAGTTTTATATGTAAAGCCATGGGAAGAATTATCTTGGAGATGATCAATAGAAATATAGTACACCTCCAGACGCTGGACCCAACCCAGTTTGGTTTAGTCAAGGGCAGATCATGCCTACTGAACCTGGTGTACTTCTTTGAGAAGGTCACGAAAGCAATGGATGAGGGCAAAATCATTCACACTGCCTACCTTGACCCGGCCAAGGCATTTGACATAATAACCCACTCGGGCATTGTTGACAAACTCAAGAGGTTAGGTACAAACCTATATATCACCCTGTGGATAGCCATCTGGCTCTCAGACAGGACCCAGGAAGTTAGAATTGGGGAGCCCACCTCTACAAAGAGGCTGGTCACAAGTGGAGTCCCTCAGGGATCAGTCCTTGGACTGCTCCTTTTTGGCATTTACTTCTCAGAAGTCAAGGCCAATGTTTGTGGTCTCTGGCTGACTAAATTTGCAGATGATTGCAAATAAGGAGGTGTCATTCAATCTCACACTGATATAAATGTTCTCTAGAAGGGGCTCACACAGACAAACAAGTGGTGTCAGAACCATGGACTAAAGCTAAATGCCAAGAAATGCATAATAGTATTAAGCGTACCCAAAACACAAAAACCAGTAAGTGAAATACGGAAATGACTTCTTCTGGTTATCGCTGCCAAACTGTTAAAAAGTTCAAATTCAAACTGCTGCAAGTACAGTTGACCCACCACAAGGATACAAAACCAAGTCCAATTTAATCCAAAACGAAGAAATTTATTGCCAAAATCCACAACACAAGCGCTTTCGCCTGGTCTTACCAGGCTTTATCAAGTGTAAAACATACTGAATACCTACACTCCATATAAAGTGCTTGAAAAAAGCCCATAGGTTGATTAGTTAATTGACATTCCATAATTCAATTAACCTTGCATTTAAATGCATTAAAATATATTTAAATAAATTCAAATAAAATCAGTACAATTCATAAAAAATTGGTTTTAAAAATGCATAAGTGCATTTAAAATGAGAGGTTGAAAGCCCACAGTTAAATCATATTGATAAAATGCAAAGGGGTTAGCTAAAACATATGTTTAAAAGTATACACAGCATTGTGATAGAAACAATGTTAGAGAAATGTCAGATGCAGAGTGGCAGAAGTTCACCTTCATTGTACTGTTTATAATGCAAATGAACTCAATACTAAATTCATTTGTTATGTAGCATTGTCCCAGCTACTTGAAGATGAAAATGTTAAATTACAAAAGTGAAACTGACCAAAGCCACCTTGTCTCAAACCCAGCACAGATGTACCTTTGATGAGGCTGTGAACATGAAAAAAAGCAATGCAAACCACCAAATGAAGTCACAATGCCATTGAATCTTGACAATAGTGTGTGTGTGGGGTGAGAGGAAATGAAAGGCAATTTTCAAAGAATGTAAAGGAGGAGACATATACCAGCACTAAAAATCCTGTACAAATCAAAGGGTGTTGCTTCTGGCTTTTAGAATGCTTGCTAAACTTATGCTGTCATTTAAGCCTGGGGCTTTGGTTGCATTCAACCTTAATTGCCAGAACAATTCCCTCGAAGCCAGTTCAGTTTCCCAATCTCCTCCCCTCTGATCTTGGATGACTTTTCAGGACAAAAACGGATAGACATGTTAGGGCATACCACAGAATGTCTGACAAAAGCATTCGTGTCTTTCTTGTTTTTGATGTCGTAGGTGTTCATATATCCTACGTTTCAATGCCCTCTCAGTCTTTCCTACATAGAAAGCCGCACAAACCTCACAGAAACCTAGGTATACCACTCCTGACGTGTTGCAAGAGTAGTAATCAATAGCTGATAATGTGATGCTACGGGCTGGAACTTGGACCCTGTGGGTGTTGGCAATGAAAGGGCATTGGTGACATCTACCACATTTGAATGTTCCCTTCTTTTTCTGACAACTATGATCTGAATTACACCTTGTACTATGCTCAAAAATGCCCTTTAAATTCGTGTTCCTTTTTCTAATAAAAGAAATATTAGCAGGAAAAAAGCCAAATTCCTCATGTAAAGTGACCACTGGCCAAAGAACTTCATGGTCCTCTATGAACCCAGAGTCAGCTGCATAGGTGTATACAAAACCCCTGGAGTTGCTCTGCTGCTCATTATCATGGCGCCTGTGAAATAGTGAACCTGTGTTTAATAGAGCTGGAAAACACCTGTCTCTCTTGGCCAGAATCTCTTTGAGTATACTTTGAAACAAACCGGGTGGGTAACCCCTGTCAAGAAATGAGGACCTGAGAAACTCTATTTCTTCCTGCAACCAGTCTGTAGTACTACACATTCTACAGGCTCTGACTAGTTGCCCCTTGATGATGCCTTTCTTGACATGCAATGGGTGCCCACTGTCGAAATGAAGGAAAGAATTAGAGTGTGTACTCTTTCTGTACACCCTTGAACAAAAACCTGTGTTGTTAATGTTTTTTGCCAAATGAACATCCAAATAATACAGGTTCATGTTACTGATGTTATAAGTGAATTTGAGAAAGCTAGTTGTGTTATTCAAGTAGCCCATAAAAAGGAGGAATTGTTCTTCTGAGCCCTCCCATAGAATGCAGATATCATCTAGATATCTTTTATAGAATTTAATGAAGTTTTTGAATAACACGACTAGCTTTCTCAAATTCACTTATAACATCAGTAACATGAACCTGCATTATTTGGATGTTCATTTGGCAAAAAACATTAACAACACAGGTTTTTGTTCAAGGGTGTACAGAAAGAGTACACACTCTAATTCTTTCCTTCATTTCGACAGTGGGCACCCATTGCATGTCAAGAAAGGCATCATCAAGGGGCAACTAGTCAGAGCCTGTAGAATGTGTAGTACTACAGACTGGTTGCAGGAAGAAATAGAGTTTCTCAGGTCCTCATTTCTTGACAGGGGTTACCCACCCGGTTTGTTTCAAAGTATACTCAAAGAGATTCTGGCCAAGAGAGACAGGTGTTTTCCAGCTCTATTAAACACAGGTTCACTATTTCACAGGCCATGATAATGAGCAGCAGAGCAACTCCAGGGTTTTGTATACACCTATGCAGCTGACTCTGGGTTCATAGAGAGGACCATGAAGTTCTTTTGGCCAGTGGTCACTTTACATGAGGAATTTGGCTTTTTCCTGCTAATATTTCTTTTATTAGAAAAGGAACACTAATTTAAAGGGCATTTTTGAGCATAGTACAAGGTGTAATTCAGAACATCATAGTTGTCAGAAAAAGAAGGAACATTCAAATGGTAGATGTCACCAATGCCCTTTCATTGCCAACACCCACAGGGTCCAAGTTCCAGCCCGTAGCATCACATTATCAGCTATTGATTACTACTCTTGCAACACGTCAGGAGTGGTATACCTAGGTTTCTCTGAGGTTTGTGCGACTTTCTATGTAGGAAAGACTGAGAGGGCATTGAAACGTAGGATATATGAACACACCTACGACATCAAAAACAAGAAAGACACGAATGCTTTTGTCAGACATTCTGTGGTATGCCCTAACATGTCTATCCGTTTTTTTGTCCTTGAAAAGTCATCCAAGATCAGAGGAGGAGATTGGGAAACTGAACTGGCTTGAGGGAATTGTTCTGGCAATTAAGGTTGAATGCAACCAAAGCCCCAGGCTTAAATGACAGCATAAGTTTAGCAAGCATTCTAAAAGCCAGAAGCAACACCCTTTGATTTGTACAGGGATTTTTAGTGCTGGTATATGTCTCCTCCCTTTACATTTTTTGAAAATTGCCTTTCATTTCCTCTCACCCCCCCCCACACACACACTATTGTCAAGATTCAATGGCATTGTGACTTCATTTGGTGGTTTGCATTGCTTTTTTTCATGTTCACAGCCTCATCAAAGGTACATCTGTGCTGGGTTTGAGACAAGGTGGCTTTGGTCAGTTTCACTTTTGTAATTTAACATTTTCATCTTCAAGTAGCTGGGACAATGCTACATAACAATTGAATTTAGTATTGAGTTCATTTGCATTATAAACAGTACAATGAAGGTGAACTTCTGCCACGCCTGCATCTGACATTTCTCTAACATTGTTTCTATCACAATGCTGTGTATACTTTTAAACATATGTTTTAGCGTTTAACCCCTTTGCATTTTATCAATATGATTTAACTGTGGGCTTTCAACCTCTCATTTTAAATGCACTTATGCATTTTAAAACCAATTTTTATGAATTGTACTGATTTTTATTTGAATTTATTTAAATATATTTTAATGCATTTAAATGCAAGGTTAATTGAATTATGGAATGTCAATTAACTAGTCAACCTATGGGCTTTTTTCAAGCACTTTATATGGAGTGTAGGTATTCAGTATGTTTTACACTTGATAAAGCCTGGTAAGACCAGGCAAGCTTGTGTTGTGGATTTTGGCAATAAATTTCTTCGCTTTGGATTAAATTGACTGTGTTTTGTATCCTTGTGGTGGGTCAACTGTACTTGCAGCAGTTTGAATTTGAACTTTTTAACAGTTTGGCAGCGATAACCAGAAGAAGTCATTTCCGTATTTCACTTAATGCATAATAGTATCCTTTGGGAAGTCATCCATCCCTGATAACTATCATATTGACAACACACCCCTTGGAGAGCTGACCGGTAGTCAGGGATTTAGGGACATACATAAATAGTAATCTAGCCTTTGACCATCGCGTGTCTACAGTGGTGAGGAAATCATTCTATATTGCTCAACTTATAACCAATGGTATAGTATCTAAGTCCACGGAACTCATTCTTCCACTGTGTTCGGCATTCATCAGACCTATCATTGAGTACAGTGCCACCTTTGGTATGTACCTAACCAGGCATATCCAAAAATTAAAACGTCCACCGAGGTTCCACACTAAAGGAATATAGATCATAAGTAAAATGTCCTATGCAGACCACCTCAAGGCCCTATCCCTGTATTCTGTCTCCTACAGGCTTTTGAGGGGAGATCTATGCCTGGCATACAGTGCATTGTCAGACCCCACTCAGATGGACCTCCTGCATATCCACAAAACAAGCAGCAGCAGAATTACCCGTTCTAAAGACATAAACCTTGACAGTGATATAAATAGGACCTGCTGGAGTGATAGGTATGCATCCCAGAGACTACCCCATCTATGGAACAGTCTCCACATCCATGTGAAGTAGAGTGTCTCCCTAACCAAATTCAATTGCAACTTGGACAATTGAATGGAAAACCGGAAATTCATCCCTGGTTTAGCACCTATGTCTCTAATGGACACAGGCAACCTGTAAATGGTTCATCTCCCAGGTCCATGCTTACACTATCAAGGGTATCCTAACTTTTCAGAGATTTGGGCTGCATGGCTAGGCTTAAAAAGGCCCTTGTGGTTGCTAGCTTAGTAAACACCTATGAACCTGTAAGTGTTATTAATGAAGTGCAAGTAGGAAACTATTCAGCACAAATCAGTTTTTGCAGTATTCCAATTCATTAGACTGGCCATCACATTAACCATGTCTACTATTATAACTATGCCCCCCAACTGTGCTTGGATTTAGCTACTATTACCATGAGGCTCAGACAGTTGCCTCACACTGCAGCATCTGTGAAAACACGTATAGATAAACAAGTCTATGAATTCACCCTTCATCTACACCCGGAGTCCAGTGTAAGTAAAAATACATAGCAAAGTGCTATTCAAATTCTACTGTTCTCTTACCCTGAGCAGTCTGACACTGTACATACAGTATGGTCCTGAGTTAGACATGTAGTGTAGATAGCCCCACATGTGTCGACATACCCACCTGTGGCATCACCAACTGATATTTGTGGTTGTCTCTACAGTTCAGCACCCACGTTCAGCACTCTGCCATAGATAATAGAACTGTCTAGCGCACCAGACAGAGAGGCTGGGAACTCCTCTACATCTGTTAACAAATAATCTGTAAGTGGAACTCCAACTGTGGCCTCTGCTCCTGTACCAGGCAGGTTTCCTTGCCACATACATAAGCAGTCATGCCAATGAACCTGTTACAGAGTGTGATTTTGGCCACTGACTGCACTGATTGCTTGTAAAAGGTTCCAACAGACATGCCGATGGAAATCCAGATAAGATCACTTATTCTCAAGTATCTGCCAGCCATGCTTACAGAGGGCTTGCAGCAAGATGTTATTCCCTGCCTGGGAGAATTTCCCCTCGTGGGGTTTTTTAGCATCAGGTATGGTAGCCAGTAATATCAAGGAACTGTGTATTTAAGTTGCTGGCATGTCATACACGGTATACACATATTTCATGAAGAACTAGAACTGCCCAGTCTTGACATGACTTATTTTACATGCTACCCATGACGTGGAACACAGCACAAATATGGCTGCAATCAGCTTGGCAACATTTGGTATGAATTTCTTCTGAGTGTTGCTTTGACTTTGAGCTGTCCTACCATGTAAAAGAAAATTCCAAGAAACACAGGGGTATCTGGGCAGATTGTGTGTATTGTGTGCTATGCGTTACAGCAGCACGCACTGACACCACCTAAACTGCTATTTTTTTATTAACTCTTTATTGCCCCACTCAGCCAACCATCAACTGACTGCTGTGCCTCTCCTTAATCACTGTGTCTGCCTACCCCTCATGACTTCCTTGAACTAGCTCCGATTAGGATTGGGGCCAGCGATGAGATTGAGGCATCCTGGACAGTGTTCACTATAGCTGTGAGGGTAGTCTTCCCAATTTACTTCCTGACCCCTGTGCATGTCTAGTAACACCCCGAGAGTGGGATGTGCAATGGGGAACAACACTAACCTACCCCTCACCTCCACAGGGAGTCACTGTCAGCAGGGTGCTCACCCTCAGCAACATGACATGGCTGTTTCTCCACTCTCTACCAGAAAAATCAAATCAAGACATTTGCCCTTTGTGCACATGGCTTCATCCTCCCCCATATGGTAGGCAAGACCCTTTTCCACTTCCAGCACCTTAGGCACCCAAACCTAATCAAACTTTGGCTGCCAGGGCCATATTGAGTTCTCTGTCCTGCTACAGCACAGTACTGGCAGTTCTGCCTAATCTATTAATGACGAAACCAAAGAGTAAAATGGTCACACATTCACGCCAATTAGTATAAACTACAAGAAAAATTTAGCAAAGCTCCATTTTTCACTAAGTGATACCTTAAACCCCCTGTAATAGAGGCCCATGGGATATATGCAAATAACCACTTCAGAACATCAAGTGTTTTAGCTCTGTGGCTCCTGAATACTCATAACTTTTAACTTTTGCTTTTCAAGTCTTTGTGGATACATTCAGACCAATAAAACCAAACCCCACTAGCTGACCTTCTCATCAGAATATAAGTGGACTGTTTTTCTATATTTTGGAAACATTGGGTCTTTAAACCTAGCTGATGTCCATAACCATTAAGATGTATACAAAATGTCCTGACTAACATCCAAACTAAAGAGTTAAAAAGTCACACAGACAAAGTTAGTAAAAACTATAAGAAAAGATACCTTAAAACCTCCTGCAATAAAGGCCTATAGGATATATGCAAATGAACCCTTAAGGACATCAAGTGTTCAGCTATATGGCTTCTGAATGCTTATAACTTCTAACTTTTTCTTAAGTCTTTGTGGATACATTCAGGCCAATAAAGCCAAACCCCACTGGCTGTGGACATGCATGTCTCGGCCTTCTTAATGGGAACAGCTCTGGTTAAATGCATCTTGTAGAACAAAGTGTTGCAAACTGAGTGGGGGATATTCTTACCATTGTATGACAGCCTCCTAGACAATGACTTACTTTGTCAGTCTCAACTACAGTATGTAATGGGATCCTATCTCGCCTACATTCATAACTGATGGGTTCAGAGCTGATCCATCGGCTCCGACTCGGCCACTATACACTAGAACGAAGTCTCTCATTGGCTGGGCTACCCCTTATCCCATAATGCACCACGCCTGCTTCCCCAGATCTCATTTGCCGCTTTTCAAGCCGGACGTGGTCTCGACTTGGCTGGAGCCAAGTGTTTTTTTCTTGACCTTTTGGTCTTTTTTGATGAGGGTTTCTGTCAGAATTTAAACAAACAGCTGTTTTAACAGCTTTGTGAGCGTTTGTGGTCAGTTTGGTGTAAAATTAAATTTTATTATTTTTCGCACTACTAGTGTAATGGGCAAGGCCCGTTTAAGTTAGAGGGCCTTATTGTATGTCTATCTAATTTTCTTCTTGTGTGACTGAAATAGTTTTCAGGCTAAGCCCGTTTAAGTTAGAGGGCTTTGGCCCACGTATTTCCTTACTTCTGTGTATTTGACCTGTTGTATCGGGCTAAGCCCGTTTAAGTTAGAGGGCTTTAGCCCATACATTAGTTACTGGGTTTTTTCTAGCTATCAGTTACCTGTTTTTTCTACTGTACCCAAAATGTCTAAGGAGCAAAAATCAGGGTTCAAAAAGTGTGCAAAATGTAATTATAAAATGTCTATTACAGACAGCCATGCTGTCTGCGTGTACTGTTTAGGGCCTAAACATTTACAGGATACTTGCAGTGTGTGTCATGCTTTTTCCTCCAGGGTTCTCCAGGAGAGAAAAAACAAGCTGATACTTAGGGGTCTGATTAAGCCTTCATTTGAGGAAGCTTTGGCTTCATTTCCAGCTTCTAAAAAGAAGAGATCGTCGGCTCCGACCAGTCCGTCGGGCCCGACACCCAAGAAGCATAGATCGTCGGCTCCAACCAGTCCGTCGGACCCGACAGCTAAGAAACAGGGGTCGACTTCTTCCTCGGCTCCAATGGCTTCGGAGCCGATGGCTGAAGGGACTGCCTCTGTGCTTCTTCCCTCGGCTCCATTGGTGTCGGAGCCGCAGGTTAGTGCATCGAGAGGCCAATCACCTACTTCGGCTCCTTCGGTCTCGGAGCCGTTGGAGATGTGCAGCTCAGACTCTTCCCCCTCGGCTCCGGAGCCTCCTTCGGCGCCGACACTGTTGCAAACTGTTCTGGTCTCGGGTCCGATAGTGCTGGAACCCTTTCAGAGCCGATCCCCTGCTTTATTGGAGCCGAGGCAGAAGTCTTCTCGGCCCCAATCTGTTTCCTCCAAATTTTCTAGGTTGTCGGATTCGGATTTGGATAGGGTTATCCAGAGGCTGTTCCAGTCCCCAGTTTTTACAAAAAATGATCTCGGCTCCAGCCCACGCGGCTTCGGAGCCGATTCCACATCCCATGCATTTGATTCCTCCTCTGACCCCCTTGGAGCCGTTGGAGTTGGTGCAGGTAGAACGCAGCGGAATCGTTCAGTTGGAGCAGGGAACCCCTCGGAGTTTCTCTGCTCCGACCTTCATTCCTACCCTGTCCTCGGTGTCAAGGTTTGGTACTGGGTCTTCCTCGGCGGGGGCCGAGGGCAACACTGTGGAGCTCGCCTCTTCGATGCCCAGTCTTCCCCTCGGAGCATCGGCCACAGGTATTCCCGGTACCGCCGTGGTCTTTCAGCAAGTGCCCTCTGCAGAGTCTGGAGGTCCTGCTTTTGAGGCCATGAGGAGTGCGCTGGCCATGACCTTGCCGGTTTAGCAGATTTCTACCTCACCGTCCCAAGTTTTGGGTACTGTTGCCTCTGGAGGCATTCTTTACCACGACATTCGGGCCCCAGGGCCTGAGGATACCCCCTTAGAGGGTTCCCTTCTTCCGGGGGGTCCTTCTGAATCTGCTTCAGATGAACCCCCAAGGAAGAAACTGTGTAAGAGGAAGCACGTTGATTCCCAAGATGAATCCGTCACTTCAGATACTGACCTCGATGATGCGGAGGGGTCCCCTAAATCGTCCTCGGATGACATCTCCTTCTCGGATATCCTTGAGATCTTGAGACAGAGAGGTGATTGGCAATCCAAAGCCCCTACCGCTGAGGAGTCAGTTTTCCTCAAGGCCTTTGGGGCCCAGCCCTCCTCCTCCTAGGTATCTCCACCCTTCGAGTTATTAGATCTAATCTCTCGGAGGGTGTGGGAACATCCTGATAAGGCGGAACCGGTGCCTGCCAGGCCTAATAAGTTTCTTTCAGCCCCTCCCCAGAAGGAATTCCTCACTAAGGGTGTTGCAGTTGATGCTATGGTGGTGGCATCTGCCACTCAGCAGGACGTGGCAGAGGCTTCAACGTCTATTCATCCTCCTAATAAGGATTCTAGGAGCATGGATAGGTACGGGAAGCGTACCCTTTCTTCAGCGACCTTTACCCTGCGGTCGCTGAACTATCTGTCATTTTACAAGGCTCCAAAGGGACCTCCTCAAGGAGTTAGGAGAGTCCCTTGAGGGTAACTTTCCTGAGGCGTTAGCACAGACTGTAGGCGCCGAGATGACTACCCTATCTTCTATTGTCAACTCGTCCATGAGGCTCATTTCCTATGCAGCCGAAGGGGCGAGTAGAGCAGTGGGCACAGGAGTGGCTCTTAGGAGACAAGCCTGGTTACGCTTGTGTCCACTCGTGGAGGCCTTTGTCTTCCTTCGCCGACGCCCCCTTTGATGGGTCTTCTTTGTTTGGACCCAAGGTGAAGGACACACTTACTCGGTGCAAGCAGGAGGGCAAGACCTTGACTGCTGTTGGGGCCTGTTTTTCCGCTCCCTCTAGACCTTATCCCAAGGCCCAGGGAGGAGGGAAAATGTGGTTCAGGAAATCCCAAAAGCTCTTCTTTACTCCACCGAGTGATCCCCCCTCCAGAGGCAGGGGGGGGGATTCAGGAAGACGCCACCCTAGAGGTGACTCCTTTCGTGGTTCCTCCTACCCTCAACATCCCTAGGATGTGGCCCGGCTGTGCTTCTCCGGAGCCGGTCGGGGGGTCGTTGTGCAACACCCACAGGCTTGGGAATCAATAACCAAGGATCAGTGGGTGCTTCGCATTGTAACTGGAGGCTACCTCATCCCCTTTTTCAAGCCCCCTCCTCCTACAAGGAGAATCCCGGACGTGCCACCCAGTCAACGGGATCTGGCAGCCGTAGAAGTTTCAAAGCTGCTAAGCAAAGGGGTCATCCAGCCCGTCCCCGCCGACCAAATCGGATCAGGAACTTACTCAAGATTATTTTTGCTGCCAAAAAAGACAGGGGACGTAAGGCCCATTTTGGACCTAAGCTCTTTAAATCGTTTTGTGAAGAAGTCCAAGTTCCGGATGGTCACCCTTCAGTCCATTCTCCCGTTATTGGAGAAGGATGTCTGGATGTGCTCCATAGACCTCAAGGACGCTTACTATCACATTTTGATACGTCAAGAGTCCAGGAGTCATTTACACTTCCACCTAGGAACCAGTCATTTCCAGTTTCGTGCACTGCCCTTTGGTCTCACCACAGCCGTCTCTCGCTAGGAATCACTTTCAGTTGGGAAAAATCTGTGCTGCGGCCATCTCAGCGTATCACCTTTATAGGCACAGAGTTAGACACAAAAAGGATGCGGGCATTTTTGCCATCAGAAGAATTCAGGTTCTACAATCACAGGTTCTAAATTTGTTACCCAAATCTCGAGTTCCTGCCAGACAGATTCTTCAGTTATTGGTCACGATGGCTGCAACTATCCTCCTAGTACCGTTAGCCAGGCTGCACATGCGGGTGCTGCAATGGCTATTATCGGTTCAATGGTCATACCAAGAACTTCCCCTGAACCACCTAGTTCTGATTATGGACAGTTGTCGTCGGGACCTCCGTTGGTGGCTGTCGGTCCAACCTGGACCGGGGGCGTCCTTTTGCCCTTCAGCCCCCTGTTGCCACAGTGATCACGGACGCCTCCCATATAGGTGGGGGGGGTCATTATCTGGACAGGTCTGTCCAAGGCACTTGGCAGGATTGCGAAGCGCACCTTCACATCAATATCCTGGAAATGAGAGCGGTACAAGCACTTCATCATGCTCTCCCCCAAGGTACTATTGCGATTCTATCCGACAACATGTCGGTAGTTTGGCACATAAACAAGCAGGGCGGAACCAGGTCCTACCCCCTTTGCAGGGAGGCCATGAGAGTATGGTGCTGGGCCATAACCTCTCGACGCTCAGCAGGACTCTCCTGTTGCCCCACGAGTGGTCCCTCAACAACAGAGTGGCTGCGCAGATCTTTGCCAAATGGGGTCTCCCTTGTTGCGACTTGTTCGCCAGCCCCAACAATGCGAAGTGCAGAGAGTTCTTCACTCTGACACCCTCTCAGGGGCAGTCTCCCAGGGATGCTCTAGCCCACAATTGGCCCCCGGGTCTGCTTTATGCCTTCCCCCCAATTCCCCTTCTCCCGAGGGTGATTCAGAAGGCTCTTCATGTCGGGTGCCACATGATTTTGGTCGCCCCACATTGGCCCCATCAGGTTTGGTTCCCATTCCTTCAGAAGTATGCGGTACAGGGCCTCTGGATTCTGGACCCAGTGCCGGATCTGTTGTCCAATCAGTCGGGACACTCTCATCCATCCCTCCGGTCATTGCGACTGGCTGTTTGGTTACTCCACTTCCATCCTTAGTTAGAGATCTTTCTCTTTCTTCGGAAGTGATGCACATCTTGTCTTCTTCCCACAAGCCCGTCTGCCGTTAAGCTGTATTCCAGCAAATGGAAAAGGTTTGTTTGTTGGGCCCAGCAGCGAGGTATTGATCCTCTTATGGCCCCAGTTCCGCAGGTCTTGGAATTTCTAGCTTCATTGTTTCATTCAGGCTCTTCAGTCTCCACACTTAAAGTTCAACTGGTGGCTATATCTAATTTTCATGTTGCTGTAGAGCCTTCTTTAATGGCTAACAGACTTTGCAAGTCCTTTCTTAAGGGAACCTGGCTCCTCAGGCCTCCTATGGCTCATCCCGTGCCACCTTGGGACTTAAATTTGGTTCTGGCCTCTTTAACTGCCCGTCCCTTTGAGCTGGCAGCCACTTGTGATATAAAATTCCTGTCGTGGAAAACTGCCTTTCTAGTGGCAATAACTTCTGCTAAGCATGTTTCAGAGCTTCAGGCTCTCTGTTCTTCCCCTAGTTATTTGATTTTTCACAAAGACAGAGTTTCCCTTAGATTGAATCCATCCTTTCTGCCTAAAGTAGCATCCCATTTATGCATTCAGCAATCATTGGAGCTCCCAGTTTTCTTTCCAAATTTTTCTAATAGAGCTGAATATATCCTCCACCAGTTGGATGTTCACAGGCAACTGCGTTTTTACTTAGATAGGACCACTCAGACACGAAAATCTGACCAAACAGAATAGGTTAGGTCTACCAGTTGCCAAAACCACCATTGCCAAATGGATTAAGGATTGCATCTCTTTCATTTATTCCCAGTCAGGCAGAGAGTTGCCTTTCCCACTCTGTAGCTTTTCACTCCAAAGTTTCAATAGATGATATTTGTGCGGCTGCTACTTGGTCTTCTCCGCACACCTTCATTTCTCATTACAAGGTTGATGTGGCTTCCCGAGGCAGAGCTTCATTTGGTTCCGTAGTTCTCAGGAGTGTGTTCCAGTGAGCCACCCGGGGTTTTAGGTGCTAGGGACGCTGTCCCATCAGTTATGAATGTAGGCGAGATAGGATCCCATTACATCTTTTAGTTATGTACTTACCATAACTTTGGATGTATGGGATCCATCTCGCCTACATTCATACACACCCACCCTCCTTCCCCCTACCTTTTGGATTTGGAGGAAATATTGATCTTGCTAAGCTCTCCTCTGGAAGGGCTCTGGTTGGTTACAGTTATTGGTATGTGTTCTGTACCTGTATGTATGTATGAAAGCAAACAAACAAGATCTGGGGAAGCAGGCGTGATGCATTATGGGATAAGGGGTAGCCCAGCCAATGAGAGACTTCGTTCTAGTGTATAGTAGCAGAGTTGGAGCCGACGGATCGGCTCCGAACCCATCAGTTATGAATGTAGGCGAGATGGATCCCATACATCCAAAGTTATGGTAAGTACATAACTAAAAGATGTATGCTCCCACAGTGTAGTTAACTGGTGTATGACAACTAACAATAATATGTATGTGTTTGTCTGTGTGTGTCTGTGTGTGTCTGTGTGTGTGTGTCTGTGTGTGTCTGTGTGTGTCTGTGTGTGTCTGTGTGTGTCTGTGTGTGTATGTCTGTGTCTGTGTGTGTGTATGTCTGTGTGTGTGCTTGTATGCGTGTGTGCGCATGTGTGCATGCGCACGCACCCAACAGTAAGGCTGAGGCCTACACCAAGACATCCATAAGATGTGTGTGCATTTCCTTGCTGTTATCTACATATGTCCTCCTGTCTGAGTATAGAAAGCTTCCCAGGATTCATCTTCACGTTCACCTTCAGAGTTGTTCACAAACCAAAAAAATAATTGGGGAAAAGGCTTCAAGTTAGAGTACTATTAATTTAGAACTTCTCAAAATAATTTCCAGTTTTAGAAGAAATGGAGCAAACGTTTAGCAATAAGTTGTGTGTCCCTCCAAAATTTGGACAGTTGAGAGAATTATATTACAGATTTAGTGGATGCAGATATAGAAAGAGGAATCCCACACATGCTATAGAGGCCTTAGAATTGTCTATTACTAAAGTACTACATGAAGATGTCAGTGCATTTGTGTGTGCTGCAAACCCACTGGAACATTAGCAGAATAGCAGACTTAGGCAATGGTGGTGTAGCCCCCCCCACTTCCTTTCCCAACTACAAAGTCATGGCCACACACACACATATGCATGGACTCTTCCTTACAGCTGCTGTCCATCATAGCAGGTGACTGTAAACGATACATGGAGACACTGGACATGCAGTCACTCCATGCAGGGATGTGGAGTACAAGGCCCATTGCAGTCACACTCCATGGAGGTACAGTTACTAAATATTTGCCCCCAGAATGGGAAGTACTGTCAGTGTATCACTGTCTCCTCAACAGACAAACATAGTACTCATATAGCTCACACAAAATACTGCCTAATGGGCAGCTGTAACCCTTCTTTATGGGACACTAAGCATTTAGAACAGCATGTCATAGTTACAAGGGATCAAACTGAACACCACACAGGACCTGAATTTCAACAGTGAATCCTCGCACTAAACTAGGGCCTACGTCTCCCTCATGGTATAGTACACATCAAAACCTTACTATTTTGCAATGAAACTACTATGTAATATAAACTCCTACCCATGTTTACATTACCCAGGATAGAATACACCTGTTATCAGCCTTATCCAGTACCCAACAAACCTTTGGGTGATTTAGCAACTACAGCTCATATAGAAAACAATAAAAATAATATCACTCCCCTGTCACTTAGCTCGCTGGTTGAGTAACTGACATACATGTTGCTTCCACAGTGTTTAGACTCCACCCATTACTCAAGAGCACAGTAATGGCAGCAGCTGTTTTTATCCCACAGTTTCAGGGTTCTTTGCTGTTATTAGGCTAATGAGCCTATTTAGAGTGAAATTTTTAAATTGTACTTTTATCTCATCATGCAGTGAGTAGCTAGGATGTTCAGTGTACATGCGTGAACAGGTCAGTGACCATGGTGGTGTTCATATTTTCAGTGTGCATGCGTGAACAGGTCAGTGACCATGGTGGTGTTCATATGTTCAGTGTGCATGCGTGAACAGGTCAGTGACCATGGTGGTGTTCATGTGTTCTGTGTGCATGCGTGAACAGGTCAGTGACCATGGTGGTGTTCATATGTTCAGTGTGCATGCGTGAACAGGTCAGTGACCATGGTGGTGTTCATGTGTTCAGTGTGCATGCGTGAACAGGTCAGTGACCATGGTGGTGTTCATATGTTGTGTGCATGCATGAACAGGTCAGTGACCATGGTGGTGTTCATATGTTTAGTGTGCATGCGTGAACAGGTCAGTGACCATGCTGGTGTTCATGTGTTCAGTGTGCATGCGTGAACAGGTCAGTGACCATGCTGGTGTTCATGTGTTCAGTGTGCATGCGTGAACAGGTCAGTGACCATGGGGGTGTTCAAGTGTTCAGTGTGCATGCGTGAACAGGTCAATGACTGTGGTGGGGGTCATGGGAAACTTTTGTAAAATGATGGCCTGTAGAGGTACTAATGTGCAAAAATGGAAGTATAAGTAGGCGCTGAGCTGACATTACACTCGTAAATGCTATAGTACATACCCTAACAGCATCTTGCCTTGCTATGTATATAAGCACTAATATATGGGAGCATTGCAATTTGCCTTACTAAAGAGATACCTAAAGATGTGCATCATGTCTCAACATGTGGTGACATGAGAGGGCTACCATTTTTTCTCTGGACAGTAATCTGTGAGTAGCAGGGCTCCCAGATAGTGCTCTAAATGTAGCAAAATATCCCTGTACCTTATTTATTTACTTGGTTACTTAGTTACTATTTGATGACTGAGTAATGGGTTGGTTCAGTGAACCTTTTCAACCACAACTTGGGTAAAGAGATGCAACAAAACAGTATACACAGAATAATTATGTACAACAAAACAGTATACACAGAATAATTATGTACAACAAAACAGTATACACAGAATAATTATGGACAACAAAACAGTATATACAGAATAATTATGTACAAGAAAACTATGCACAGAATAATTATGTAGAAGAAAACTGTATTCACAGAATTATGCACAAAAAAAGTAGTAACATGGAATTACATTTACATTGTTTGAGCAGAAGCAAACATGATATACATTAGTTCAGAGACGTATGAGTAAGGTAGAATACTGCAATATATATATATATATATATATATATATATATATATATATATATATATATATATGTCCCACTTTACTCATCCCTCATTAGAAACCATTATAGAGTACAACGCCCCGTTTGGTATGTACCTCACAAGACATCTGCAACAGCTGGAAAGGCCACAGAAATACCTCACTAAAAGAATCACAGGCCTAAAGCAGATGCCCTATGCTGACCGTCTAAAAAAAACTCCAGCTATACTCTGTGGCATATCATCTACTCAGAGGCGATATCTACTTAACATACAAGGCCATGTCAAACCCTGAGCTTTTGGACATGCTCCACTTAAAGAAATCCCAATCCCTCAGAGCCACACGCTCCAGGGATCTAAACCTTGCCATCACAATGAACAAAACATGCTGGAGGGATAGGTTCCTGACCCAGAGACTCCCCATTCTCTGGAATAAACTACCCATACATGTCAAGCAGAGCACCTCCTTGGCCCTCTTCAAAAGGAACCTTGACGATTGGATGGGAGATAGGAAATTCACCTCGGGGATCACATCAGTCACCCTGCTAGACAGGGGTCCAGGGAAGTAAATATTGTGGGAAGAAATATCCAGGGAGTTGTTATAGCTAGGCTTGTATAGGCCCTAGGGCCAATAACCTAGTACCAACCTATGAACCTATATATATATCTATATATAGATTCACTTTATAATTTCGAAATACTGAAATACCGAATTTCAGTATTTCGAAATCAAAGTTGAATGTCATAATCCCGAAAGCACACAATCACAAAACACACAGTCACGAACACATACACACCATACACCACACAACACATACATCGTCCAACCCACACTACAACAAACAAAACACACTCAAACACAAAAACACAAACAAACAAACCTACACTACATGTAAGCAGGGGGCAAGCCCCCTCACCCCCTCTACTTTTATTGATATATATATATATATATATATATATATATATATATATACACTAACTCCGAGATCGCACAAATGGACACAAAAGCAAACTCACACCCACACATTTCACAGTCCCTCGCACACACACAAACATCACACATATACAAACATCAACACATCCAACACTTACACACATTCAGGCATACTCAAACTCCCACACAAAACACTCACTTACCTTCAATTGCACCTACATCCATACATGACACGAACCACGATACACTCCCAACTCCGCACGCCACGTACCGTAAGCTATAACCGCGAATTTGAGATATTCAGATGCTTGATTATGCACTTTCGCGATTTTGATTTTTCGACTATGATTTCAAATTACTGAAATTTGGTATTTCAGTATTTTGAAATTATAATGTGAACCCATATAGATATAATATATATATATATATATATATATATATATATATATATATATATATATATATATATATATTAGTAATACAAAAGCAACAATTATGTGCATTCTAAGGACAGCAGAGAAAATGGTTTGGTATGAGTGCTGTGGACAGTATATCTACAACAGTACAGATAAAACTAACCAGCAAATATAAAGTTTTTGGGTTAGAGTAAACATGTAGTTAGAACAGGGAGTAGATACAATATCTTACTGAATGTGTCTCTAATATATTGCTAATAACTAAGTATGTATTGACAGTGATGAGCTTATTTGCAAAAGATACAAAAAAGGTTAAAATGGTAGTTTGATTCTGGAGAGGAAAACTCAGAGGTTAAATGCATCATTTTTGTATTGTCCCTAAAATACTTGCATTCTGTATCGCTGTACAGGTGCTAAAAAGTTTTAATGTGAACCCCAAGAAAGTTGTTTCGGATTTCACATTGGGTATTTCATAAGGTGTGTGTTCGTTCTCCTACAGGTCATTTTCATCTTAATGGAGAGTAATATCTTCATTTAGAATACGTAGACATTGCTGTGATCATTAGCCAGTTTGCTTTCTTTAATAGATGACAGTGATGTATATGGAATTCTGCAAGCATAGCAGATCTAAATAATTTAATTTCTGCTATTTGTAATCTGTAGCTGTTATATACGTGGTGTCGAAGGGAATGAGTAGAAGCCCATATTACAGTTATGAAAGGAGAAATAAGCCAGGGAGCTGGAGTAAGCAGATGAGAGATTTTATAGCAAAGTTTTAGCTGGGAAAGGACTTTAGGCATATAAGTAGTATGAATATGTGTTACAAAATGAAAGCATTGAACCCAAAATGAGGACAAGATACTTAAATATTCTGAAACTTGCAATATAATATTGTTGTTCTGGTTGTCCCGAATGATAATATGCACAGTAGGAAGCTTGTGGTTAGAGGCAAAAAGCAGAATATTGTTTTTTTTTTTGGGGTGGGGTTGATGAAGAGATTATTTTCTGACAATATAATTGTGCTGCAAAATATTAGGGCATTTACTGGTTTGCTAACAGAAGAATGTCATCTGCATGCATGATTACATTTAGTGAGGGTAAGTCATCTGTACTATCATTAATAAAGATGGAAAACAATAAGGGGCTCAGTGCAGAGCCCTTGGGGACACCGGAAGCAATTTTCCAATGGAAGAAAGTTGTTTATTAGCCTAGGATGGAAAGTTCAGTTTTTAAGGTAGCTTTGGAAGTACTTTTGGGTGTTGGTGCCAAAGGTGAATTTATAATTTATAGAGTTTTCCTTTTAAGGAGCAGGTTGTGAATCATTGTTTCAGAAGCCCTTGTCATATCGAAGAGACTGGCTGGTATGAATCTCTCACTGATATTAGTGTAGATTTAATCAGTTGCTTTGATCAGGGCAGTTGAAATACTATCCCCAGGATTCATGAAGCTCGGCGCAAGGACGGCGTTAGGCTTGCGCCGACCGTGCAGCATAGAGATGGCGCAGTAGCACCATATGCATATTAATGAAGGTGTGCTGCCGCCACATCCACGTGCATAGGACTGCACGGAGGCGTGGACATGTCTGCTGTTTACGTGCAACCTAAAATGCTGAATATTACAGCCTGCCTCCAATAGTAATCACACCTGTCAGTGTCAGTGGATACTGAAACGTATGCAAAGCATGCAAGACAGTTTTGCGAACACAAAAATAAGAAGCAAACACAAATGCACGTAGCTGAATATTGTCCCCATCCCTCGAACAAATGACATTTAAAACCCCATGCCCGTATTCTATTGTAGTGTTGATAGTTATACCAAGCGGAAGTGAAACGATCGTGTTAGCGCGCCGCCAATGGCTAAGTCTAGCCCAATGGTCAGGGTTACCACCTGTCTCATATTGTGAGGGACAGTCCCCCTCTGGGCAGTTGTGTCCATACCAAAACCATTATAAATGTAAAATATCCTGCGATCGTAGGAAATAATTATTTCCCAAATCTTATGTACTAGACACATACAATAGTTATTTCCGTATGTAACATACCTACATGTTACAAGAAATAGAATAAGCAAGTAAACGAAACAGAAGAAGCAGCTAAACTGCTACAACAATAAGCTTACATTTAGGCATAAAACAAATGTACTATCCGTTGTACTGACCATGGGTATGTGTTGGCCAGAAAAATCTGATGTGTGTCACGAATATATCCCATCCTGGCCATATGAAAAGGTGGCAACCCTACCAATGGTCAGAGCATTCAAACAAAATCTGCCCATTTGTGGTCCATGGCGTCCTTGTCAGGATGGGCCAAAGATGAACAGGTATTACTCGGGTCTACCTACCATGTCATAAAAGATGAGTATTTGCGTGTACCTATGTACGTGATGTATAGCATGTGGAAGGTGAAAAATGCTAGTGTAGTCCTCACAGCCATACAGGTACCAGAGATATGTAGTGTATGCAATGTGTTCCCTTGACCATGCCATGGGCCATCAACCAGAGAAGGGATGGATGGAGTGTGGAATATGGGTGTGGGGGGGACGGGTAATGTAATAATTCGCAAAGGGAGACTGTGTTGGATGCACAATAGGTGAACTGGAGGTGTATGAGAGAGCAGTGGGTGAATCAGAAAGAAACGCAAAGAACAAACATACACATCCGCAATACAACCTGACAGGCCATACTGTAGAACACAATCCCACAATCATATGAATATTAAAATGTGCGATACATATGTACAGAAACGTCACCAGCACATACCCACATAATGGTCTGGACTGAACTGAGCCATCCAACTACAACACACCTGGATGCATGATTGAATACCCATTATCCCCTCTACAGCACACAACCCCCCCCCCATTCCTGAACGCCCACCAAATCCAGCCATACTCAAGCTGCTAGCTTGGCACAGCCATATCTGCACAAAGTGACCACTACTCATATCTAGTAGGCAGTCTCACCCTAGTCAGTGTCAGGATTGCAAACTATGTATCCCTTGCATGTAAAACCCCATCACATTTTCGTAAATCCAAAAAGATTGAAGGTTATTGTCTTGTTCAATTTTTGGATATCCCTCATGGGATAAGTATCCTGTGTAAACATCAAACTTGGTATCACGACACGATGTCCAGTCCTGTAGACATCTAGACACAAGTTGTATGTGCAGTAGTGGTTCATGAGACTGCTCAGCCTCCAGCCGGTCATGCAGAACTTACTACCCGGGATTAAACACCTGACCGTGATGCACTGCTCCCCACATGAATTATTGAGAATATATACTTTACACATTCGCATAGTGGCAGTTGGATATAGGGTGATTAAGGCGCTGATGTAAGCAGGGTATCTCTTGTTCCACTTTGTGAGGGACAGTCCCTGTTTGGGTAGGTGTGTCCTGACCAAAAATAATACAATGGTAAATGTCCTATGATTGTAGGAAATAATTATGTACCATATTTCATGTAACATTTGCCTAAAACAGTTATTTCTGTATGTAAAATATGTAAATCTTACAAGAAACAGAATAAGCAACTAAACTGCTACAAGAATAAACTCTCATCTAGGAAAATAAAGTTCTAAACCCTGTACTGACCATGGGTATGTGTTGGCCTGAAAAATCTGGTGTGTCCAGAATATATCCTGTCCTGGCCATATGAAAATGTGGCAACCCTACCAATGGTCAGAGCTTTCGCATAATAACTGGCCAGCCTCTTAATCCCCCCTAAAACCAGTGACCTTTGGAGTAAAGGTGTTGAATTACACTGAATGAATAATGACTATAATTAGAGTAACAGACGTCTTTTACTACAAAAAATAAGTATTGAAGGGGCATAGTCAAGATGTCAGAGAGATAACAGCACTGTTTTGATGCTCTGCCTAACAGAAATTTCTCTGACAGGAAATTTTCTTAATATTATTTTAAAAACATCTAAGTTTTCTTTCACCTATATATTTAGATACAGTGGATTATTTTTTTCTACAAATATTTCAATTTTGGTGAATAGAAAGTGAATTACATCCTGTCAGAAGTACAGCAGCTGAATATAACAGACTCTCTCAGCCATGAGTCATTCAAAAGCCTCTCTCCAGGAAACTTCCACGAAGAAAGAATTACAAACAATAATATCCAGTATTCAAGATCTTTCCATGAAAATGGACAATTTAGAAAAAATCATGGAAAACATGAAGAAAGAAGATAGAAAGCAGATTGAAGAATTCAAGGAGATAATTACAAGACACACAGACCAGATAACAGAAACTGAAGAATCTCTTAATGAAATAGACGGAAGACGGCATGAAAATGATAGCCAGATTGACTTCTTACTAAAGCAAAACACCGCACTTTCAGATGAAGTGGAGGACCTAGAATCAAGGTCACGAAGAAATAATATTAGAATATATGGCATACCTGAAAAAATGGAAGGAAATAACACAATACAGTTCTTGAATGACTGGTTGCCTAAGACACTAAACCTACCTGAAGCTCTCTCTTTTGGGATAGAGAGAGCTCACAGGTCATTGTCAAATATGTCTGTCAAAAAATCCAAATGCTTCAAGATCCATTATTGTAAAATTTTTATCATCTCAAGACAAGGACTTAATCCTGAGAACAGCGTGGGCAGGTAATCCTATACAAATTAATGGTCGAAACATAAGATTTGACAATGACTATACCTCTGCTATAATAACTAAAAGAAAAGCCTGCATTTCTCTCATTCAAAATCTGAAGAAAGCTGAAATTAAAGTACAAATAATTTTTCCTGCCAGAATTAAAATACATCTATCTGAAGGAATAAAAATATTTAATAATCTTGATGACGCCTCTGAATATGTGAAAAAGAATAAGATTTTGGAAAACACTGAAGATATGGACATCTCATTACCTAGTTTAAAAAGGCAGGCAACAAATGGAAAAATGTTATCGATTGATAAAACAAGCAAGAAGCTTAAGGGTAAATAATACAAATGAAGCTCTTCCACAATCCCTTCAAATCCCAAAATTTTCATGCTACAAATCACCTATATCAGGGAAAAACATACATGTTAAGGTAAAAATCATTTAATATTTATTAAGTATGCTTATTTATTTATTTTTAAAATTATTTGCTGTTTAAAAGCCTTTAATACAAATACGCTAGAATGTTAAACATACTTGTTAAAATTCTAAATCTTCCCTTGACAGAGTGTATTATTAGTTGACAACTACATAGGGGCAATGTAGCAATACCATAGAAATATTGGTTAAAACAAGAACCCCCTTAATACCGGATACTGTATGTGTATTAGATTATGATGATATAGATCGCTCCGATAAGGGAAACGAAGGCTCCTCATCTCAGTGCAATTAAATGAAAGTGTAGCCCCTTTTTGCATCAGTGGGCTTTCTCTCCTTTTAAATGTCATGTTATGCTTGGGTCCTTTTAGAGCTAACGGATATAACTTAATGTGACTTGTACTAAATAGTTTAAAAGGTATTGGAAATTGTTCTTTATCATAATAAGAGAAGATTGTTTTCTTTCTAAGAATCCGTCATGACATGTAAAAATGCATTCTCAAACACTTGAGAGGTTTGTGTCTTTACTAAATGTGGTTTGTGGGTCCATCTGCTGACGGAGAGGGAAAAGGAGATGTATTTTCTGATGAAAGCTGGTGGAGTGTGTGTTGCAGGGACAGGAGGGTTTTATGCTTGATATCAGATGCATTGGCCAGTAAAATTGATAGTTACAGAGAATTTTATATTTATATAAAATGGGGCAAAGCTGTTTTTGTTTTTTTTTTTTTTGTACTTCATATACATGCTTTTTGAGTAACATATTCTGTTTTTCTTTTCTCTCAAAATGCACATCAAGTATCTCGTGAACAGTTATCATAGCTTGCTGCAGATTCCCTAGTGCGAGCTTTTAACCACCAAAATTCAAATGTTAAAGGAGAAGGAAGGGAAAAAAAAGGAAAAAGAAGGCTGTTGCCTCGAGACTTCTTGGTCAGATCTTCTTTGTAATACAAGAGACGTATGCATGTACTCTCTCGAAGTCTCTTTTGTCATATGAACTTTGGTTACGTATTCACGTTGCCAGAAATCTTCACATGAAAAAAAAAGAAAAAGAAAACAGAACAACTGAATGCTTTATCACATACCAAGAGCGACAAAGAAAAATATCTAAAAAACATAGACATATATAAAGGTCCTTTTTACTAAACCAATGTTGATGCCTATGTTCCCTTCATAATAAGTTTTCTGATGACATGTTTTACAAAGTAGTTTACACTTGATCATTAGTTGGCAGCTGTAGCTAACAAATACAGTGAAAACATAGACTAGGTCATCTGATCCTTTTTGGTTAGCAGAGTAGAAAGCGGCATATGCAATGGTTATAAAGTCACTAAAATACATTAAAAATAATAACACATTAACCCCCAATAGATAAAGTAGATTTTGGGGCAGCTATGTATTTTCTGTGCTTTCATCTTGATATCTTCGTCCCCAATCTTATTGATTATATGAGTTGTTGGTTGATGGCAATACTACTGGATTAGGGAAGCCAAAGCTGCAGACAGACCATTACAATAAATAATAATTCTGTTATAAAAGGGTGAAATAATATATTGGGGCAGGAAAATTTTCGGTTCCAAAGAAAAGGAGACAGTTCTGCTTAGAGAATGATCTTAGTTGTTACTGAAGTGATGCTTTTGCCTCACTAGGCAGTGATAGTAGTAGAAGACTGTAAAGGGGGGCAGTGCAAAGTTGGGATGGTTACTCTTGACTTATAGTTACTACTTTCATCAGGACATGAGGACAGTTGTTATTTCCAAATGTAGCCTTTACTTTTTAACTGCTTTTCTAATTAATAGTTTACATTATGTTGGATGTATAGTGAATGGTGAAATTGTGATCTACTTAATCCACCTCCAGCTACATAAGTGCATACTGCAATCTGACATTTTCACTAATATTCATAAAATATTGAATGTTTTACTGTCTGTAGACTACATTTTCTAGCAAAAGATATATTGCATGTTAACCACTGCCACTCTAACTGAAAAAATATTGGTAAAATGTGTTAATGTATTTTGTTAAAAAGGACAACTTAAGGGAACACATTATTACTATAACATCTAAAACTGAAGTATCCTTGAAGGTTAAAAGCTGTGACTTCATTATATGATATTTTTATCAAAATCAAGCTACACTACATAGTTTCTTTAGACTCACATCTTTGGAAAGAAAAGCTAATGTTTTTGATTACACAGATCTATATACCTGCATAGATATTTGTGCAACTAAAATATCTTCTCATGTAAAAAATTCTCATTAGTACATCTTTATTTTAAATATCTTTAATACCTTAAGAAATTATTTAAGATTAATCAGATATTTTTTTTTTTTTTTTTTTTAGGGGAAGGAAAAACTGGTGATTTTATATCTTATATAAAAGGAAAATAAGCCTATAGGCTATATATTAATATGCTGATTCTATAGTAAATATTAACACTGTTGTGATTTCACAGACAAGTTCATACAGGAATGTTTTGTTACATCATAAATGTTCTTATTTTTATACATTAACTTCTTTACTGAATTCCTAGATAAGTAGGTTTTGATCTAATGTGGTATACTAGATTAAGATCCGTATTAGTATAGAATAGACATAAATGAATATGATATACTATGTCATGATACAAGTTTAAAGACACTGTTCTTAAACATTTTGAAAATTACATTATTCATGGTAATTGATGTTGTTCCACAATATCTCCTACATAGTAATACCTATTCATCCTGGAGAATTAATAGGTTGTAGTTTGTTGATTCAATAAAATTAGGTAGTAGCATTAGGGAATGATAGTCTTGAGCACTAAGGATGATAGAGGGTGGTATTGATGACTTCTTCATAAATCCAGGAACTAGATGTTCCATGGTTAGTTTTGTATATAGTTATATTTTCATCTTCTCTGAACATTATTTGTTAATTAAGTCCAGAATAGTATTTATCCATCAAAAGCTTAAAGTAATCAATGTCTGGGTTTAAATGTCTGTCTCTGAATGCAAATGATCTTAATAACCCTACTAAAAGAGGAAGGTTACTCAAATACCTAGCATCTAATAAAGCTGACATTATATTTTTGCAAGAAACGCACATTATTCAGAAAGATCTAGAAAAAATGGCTTTTAAAGGTTATAGTATTCTCGCTGAATCTCATTTCCAAACAAAGACAAGAGGAACCATGATTTTGTGGAAAAAATACATTACCAATACCTAAAATAATTAACAGTTTCTCTGATAAAAATGGTATGTTGTGTCTAGTAGTATTGGAATTGAATAAGAAATATTTTACTTTAGCAAAATATGTACTGGCTACCTGGTATTGGTGCTAAATCTGCAAACAAATATTTGGAAATAACAGCAAATTCTAAAGGAGATATAATTTTGGCAGTTGATTTTAATTGTATTTTATCATCTAAAGATACCACTAATGTCAGCAATATTAAGATACCTGCATCAGCCAAAAAATTGATAGATTTTGTCTCATTATATAACCTAAAAGACATATACATGATCAAAGAGCAGAGGTCTCTCAAATTTACTCACTTTTCTTATAGATATGGTACACAGACAACTATTGATAAAGTGTTTATATCTGACAGCCTATTATCTAAGACTCAAGATGTAGTGATTACATCATGCCCTCTGTCAGACCACAATGCCATACTGTTTAAAATTAAACCAAACGATCTTATTCATTGGCAGAGACTACCAGCCTATATTATTAAGATAAAAGGATTCAAAGAATTGTTTATAAAGGAAGTAAACTATTATATTGAACTTAATAATAACACAAATAAAGTGTTTATTTGGGACTCTTTAAAATCGTATATATATGGGAAAATAAAAACCTGGTATTTACATAAAAGGAAAGAATGGGACAAAGAATTATTAAATCTACAACTGAAAATTGACACTTTAAAAAAGAATTTACACCCCAAAGAATTGGGCTCGAATCTGGAATTAAAACAACTAAATCTCGAATATTTAGAAATTCTTAGTCATAAAGTAGCAATTAATTTAGAGAGGTTAAAATTACAATCTTATTCATCTAATCCAAAACATATGCATAGATTAGCAGCCAAAATGAAAAGTTTTCACAAGAGTAAACACATAATTGAAATATTAGACACATCTAAACACAATTCAAAACCTTCTTCAGATCTAAAAGATAGAGATTTTTCGTTCATATCATGAAACAATGAATAAAGCAAACTTAAACTTTAATAATAATAGTTCAAAAATAGAATTTCTAAAAAACAATATAAATAAACTTTCTAAAGAACAAAATAATAGATTACTTAAATCAATATCATTAATAGAAGTTAAAGAATGCAAAATCTTAAAAATAATAAAAGCCCCTGGTCTTGATGGTATAATAGGTGAATTATATAAA